>NC_140176.1:27798535-27886514 GCF_963971535.1 Notolepis coatsorum | reverse complement strand
TACAGGAGACAAACGACGTCTAACCTGACTGCCATAACGCAACGTTCTGAAAAGTGAAAATGAAAACGTTATTGTTTTCCTTTAGTGTAACCGCAGCCTTAGTTCCACCTAGGCCTTCCGCGGTAGTCAGTGATACCAGTGTCATTCTGTGTTCAAGCATCCACTGAGTAAATTAATTGCCTACCGCCCCCAGTTTCAGTTTCACTTCTAGAGTAGATTTAACTTCACGTGAAGCAGAGAAAGAAGACTCTAGAGAAGAGATGACAAGTTACACAACAATGGCAGAGGATTTATCAATATTTTGGATTGGAACACCGCAGCAGCTCGACTGGAGAGGAGCTCAGATGATCAGTCCGGGAAAAGTATGTAGTGCGTTTGTCTTTTTTTTCTCTCGGATCAGCTGCAAGGGAAAGTCCACGGAAGACAGTTGGTGTGTGTGTGTGCGTGTAGAGTCCAGCCCAGTGCAGAGTGCACGTTGTTCATTTGTTCTGTCCGCTTGTCATCATGCCTTTACAAGCTTCAACGTTTTATTCATCATCTAAATTTGGCAATACAAGCTTAATATTCAACGTTAAATATCAAAGTAAGCCAGTGTAAAGTAAAGTAAATATATTGAGCATAAATTTGTAAAATGTGCAACCCTAGTTTCACCTATAGTGTTGTATGAGAGGTATTCGTCGTACCGTGAAGTCGCGGGACGAATACAAGTACCGTTACACCCCTACCGAGCATACAAAAAACACAAAGAAAAACAGAAAAAAATAAAGATAAATAATAAAAAATCAATGCCCATCCCTAATAAACAGGTTTAACCTCTTAACCTCTTAAGCTTATAAGGGGACCCTGCTGTTTTTATCATAAATCGATCAATACTGACTGCATTCATTAATGTTGTTTATTTTTCAAATGTAGCCAAGAGTAAAGACCTTAACTATCAAAACAGCAGTCAAAGTGTATATTTTCAGCACTACGTTTGTTTACCGATCTTTTTAAGATTTACAGAAAATAAGAATTTATCAGAAAAATGCTAATTCTATCTCTCTTTTATCGTAAAAGCATGAGGAAATGACTAAATCCAGATTTAACCCTGCCACTGGAAAGAGGCGCTTTCCCCCTATCCATAGATGTATGATTTGGCCATAATAAGGTCAAGGTCAAGTTCAAGGTCAAATATGAATTTATAATTCAAATGGATTATAATTTATTACTGTATCTACAAATCCTTCTGTTTAATCATCTTCCCTTTATTCATTTGCTTAGATATTTTGTACACTTGATCTCAAGAAGGTAGTGAATGAACTCAGTGAGCGAAATTAGAAGAACCTCAATGTTTTCATGGTGTTATTCACCGGCACAATATTTCTGACACTGGGAATACATACCCCCAGGTCCCTAGATGTTCCTAGATACCAATAACATGCTAATAGACCTTGTAGACAGTGGCGGCCGGTGACACGTGAAGTTGTAGGGGCGCAATGTTTTTATCATATCCGTTGTGCAATACCGCATTTTCCCAGACGGTGGTGCCATTTCTCCATGTAAACGACTGAGAACACTGGTGTGGGACTCTCATAATATGCAACATGTATGCTCTTAAATGCTCAAATGTGTACAGGGCGAATTAAAGAAATAAAATTAAAAAACTATACACCTAACTGTTACTCATTCTCTCTCAATACTCTGTATTGTATATAATTGTATATTGACTGAACATTCCTTTACTTACTGTTTAATAACTTTTTTTTTACTTACTTTCTTTTTACTGTATGTAGCACAATCTCAGGGGCTCATACAGAAACAAGCATTTCATCATAAAGTATTCTGTATTTTGTTGTGACAAATAAACAACCTTGAAACTTAAAGAACATTTATTATATGGTGCTTCAATTAGCAATTATGAACACAGTAATACCTAGTAGAAAATAAACGTAAGAAAAAAAAATTGTCTTATATTAGAAAGACTACCCAGTGTGCCATCAAAAATAATACCTAAATATGGTCTTACATTCGATTGTGCAAAAGTAATTAGAACAAAATAGAAGATAATAAAATAGACCTGATACAAGTCCTGAGATCAAATGCAATACAATGTTAACACTTTGAGTGCCAGCAGGGGGCGCACGATTTAGCGCTTGAGTGCCAGCGCTCTATTCAATGAGAGGGCGAGCACATTTGCAAACGCATAAACTACATCTTAAATTATGGCTATGTTCTATGCTATGTGTTTGTATGTTTTGCAGATGTGTTTGTCAACAACCTCGGTGTGGGGGGGATGGGGTGGGAATGAGGGAGGGGAAGGGGAAATGAGAGGGAAAAAAAGAAAAAAGATGGAAAATGTACAATATCTACAACTGTAAATGTTCAATATTCTTTTCCTGTAATAAAGAAATAAAAGAAAAAAAAATTATGGCTATGTGTCTAATACGCCCGTTGCTTATCAATGACTTGCTTGCAGTCAACATTGTCGAAACGGATTGTTTTTTCATCTGTACATTTCCGTTTTATACCATTTTGAAAAACACTCGTTTTTGGAAATTTCCAAAAAAAATGTATTCTGCAGGAATCACCCTTTACTGGAATACACAAAAAACGTTGTAATTTTTTGGCCTATTTATGAATCGTTTTCAAATAAACGCTAGATTATCGATAGTATATGTGTACTTATGCACGCTAGAGAAGCGGGCTGAAAAATCGATTATCTTATTTCCTGATCAGCACACACACACACATACACATATAGGGCCCACGTTGATATATCTGTGAAAAAAGCTCTGATTACCCCAAGACTGGTAAAATAGATTCCTTACCTCAGATCAGATGTTCTCCAAAAAGATAATTCCAATTCCTGATCACCATTCCAAATATCGATCGCGTTTATTGATCCAACGCTGGGTGCTCGAAACACATATTCCACGCTGTTCTGAGGGACCACAAAGACTGCAATCGGCTGACAAGTAAAATGTGGATTCCGGATTTTCTTTTCCCCATGCGTTTCAGTCCAATCCAATGGGTGCATTATCATCCGGGAGACGATAGGGGGTGGTATTTTCCCTGTTCGAGCTCAGAGAGAGAGACCCAGTGGTAACGTGAGGCTAGATTGATGAAAAATGTATGGAAATCGCTAATAAAAAAAAATAAGATTAATAACGAGATTCGTAAGTGTTAAGCTTACGAATTAAAAGGTACTGGGTCCCATGTACACTACACTACTATACAATACAATATACAGTTTACTATATGTACCTATGCTATACTAACTATTAGAATTATCCATGGTAGCTAGCAAGCTAGGCCTTTGAAATCGAAAATGAAAATACTCCCCGGCTCCTCGAAACAGCAAGACTGGTGACGAGTGAGTGACAACACAGAGTGGCCACTGAGTGCGTGACTGGTTGCTTTGTTTGAGTGCTAGAAAGCCGCGCCCCCATAGATCATATTTGATGACCCTTGATAGGCTACATTTATTTGCTTGATCCATTTACATTGGCCCGTTGCGCACAGTGACGACTACTCAGTGAGCGTTAAGTGTAGCGCTCAGGTTTAGAGGTAGGTCGATTTTTTTATTATCTTTTTCCCCCTTTTTCCATTTTTCTCCCCTCCCAATGTTAGTCGTTATGCCAATTCCCAATCCCCTTCCTGGTCGTTGCGCACTCTACCCCCTACCGTCGGTCTGGGAGGGCGGAGACTATCACATGCTTCCTCCGACACATGTGTACCCAGCCCACCACTTATTTTAACCTGGCAGCGCGGACTCTCACTGAGAGAGTGTAACGTGTGGAAGGTCACACTACCTCTCTTAGATCCTTCCCTCGCTGTGCAGGCGCCCCGACCGAACTGTAGGAGTCGCTGTCCACAACGACCCAGATCCACCCACCGGCTTCCCTCCCGCTGACTCTGCCAATCGAGCCAGTATGACGGCCGGCCAAGCCGGAAGCAACGCTGACAGCTGGATTCGATACCAGTGTCTCTTGCCTTGGTGACGAGCGCCTTGTCCGCTGCGCCACCCAGCCGCCTTAGGTAGGTCGATTTCTATGAGACAGTGACGTGAATCACAAACGAGGGGGGAGATTATATTTGTTATATTAACCTTATTGTGCATTTTAAACACAAACATACTTAAAATAAGTAATTATTATAAATTCTAAACATGTTTATTTTATTTTTAGGGGTCCAAAATCTAAAATCCAAAAACACAATTTCTTCTTCTCCTTCTCTCTTCACCAGGGGGGGCGGTGCCCTAGCGCCCTCTATGGGCCGGCCGCCACTGCTTGTAGAAGTGGAGCAATCTTCCATTTACTTGAGCATGTACCTTTAGGCGGAATTTTTTTTTTTTTTTTACTTGAACTTGAGGACTGCATACTTTTTTGCAAAGCTTAGCTTTATACTTCTAGCACATGCATGAGCCTGGTCTCTTTTGAAAGATAACATTCTGAAGTTACTAATGCAAAAAAGGAAAATTACATTTAGTGCTAATGAAATAGAGTAACAGAGGTCTGAACGGCAACAAATAGATCTTTCGAACGGTATATAATATGTTTGGCGAAAAATGCAGCCACTAGACGCTCGCAAAGTGGCGTGACTTTCGTGCATGGGCATGGCGGCCCATTCCCAGGCCCCCACCAGGTTAAGGTAATAATGAGTATATAATGAGTATCATTATATCTGGAATCATAGAAAACAATTACATGTAGATAACGGTAAGGCTTGACATCATAATCTGAATAAAATGATCAAGAACAAAAACCACCATGAAATCCAAATATGCAACACTCCCAGACTTTCCCCAATGAACGACTCACTAAAAACCTAGCAATAGGGGAAAAAGCACCACAGGCGATGTGGAGGAGAGAAACCTTAGATGGGAGTCACATTCCCCAGGGGGCAGGAGAACCGCTCGGATCCAGTTGAAGTAGAGCGGGCACGGTTAGATGCCGGTCAACTGAGGGCAAACGTAGGATGGATCCATCGCGCCTGTGATGTAGTCAGAACCGGTTTGAGGAAGAATAGCCGCTGCAGTCGATGCTGTTAGCCACATCAAGGCTGATCTGAGGTATTTGTCTCATCCTGTTACAGATACCGACTTGGAGATGTGGTGAAAGTGGTGGGGTTCCACAACCAGTGTCCAGTTGTAGAGTTTCAATACAGGTACAGAACTACATGTGGTTGATTAAAATGGTGTTTATATAGCACTTTTATCCAGAGTGCTTTACAATTTGTTCCTCACATTTTACCCATTCACTCACACATTCACACACCATGCAACCATGCAAGGTGCCAAGCTGCTCATCGGGAGCAGTTAGGGGTTAAGTGTCTTGCTCAAGGACACTTCGACACGCTGCCCGGGGGGAGCGGGAATCGAACTGGGAACCTCTGGATTACCAGATGACTGAGTTATTCTTCTCCTGTATGTGTGTGTGTAAATATCTTTTTTTGTTGGCAGCATTAGATGTGCTGTGTGTTTGTGTGTATGTCTGTGTGTGTGTTTGTCTGTTTGTGTATGTGTGTCTGTGTGCGTTTGTCTGTTTGTGTGTGTGTGTCGTGTGTCTGGGTCTGTGTGTGTCTGGGTCTGTGTGCCATCTACCTACCTACCTGGTAATAGACCAATAAGGAATCTCTGGATTCTTCCACTGCAGCTCGATCACACATCATGCCCTCGTGCAGAAACAGACACAAGCATGTGACATTTTTGTCTTCCATACAAGAATCAAATCTATACATTGAATCGAATCGTGACCCTAAGAATCATATTGAATGGTGAGATTCCCAACAATTCCCACCCCTACAGTGTAGTGTGACGCCTGACGCCCCTACAGTGTCGCTTGACGTCCCTACGGTGTCATGTGACGCTTGACGTCCCTACGGTGTAGTGCGACGTCTGATGCCCCTACGGTGTAGTGTGACGCTTGACGTCCCTACGGTGTAGTGTGACGCCTGATGCCCCTACGGTGTCATGTGACGCCCCTACGGTGTAGTGTGAAGCCTGACGCCCCTACAGTGTAGTGTGACGCCTGATGCCCCTATGGTGTAGTGTGACGCCTGACGCCCCTACAGTGTAGTGTGAAGCCTGACGCCCCTACGGTGTAGTGTGAAGCCTGATGCCCCTACAGAGTAGTGTGAAGCCTGATGCCCCTACAGAGTAGTGTGAAGCCTGATGCCCCTACGGTGTAGTGTGAAGCCTGATGCCCCTACAGAGTAGTGTGAAGCCTGATGCCCCTACGGTGTAGTGTGAAGCCTGATGCCCCTACGGTGTAGTGTGAAGTCTGACGCCCCTACAGTGTAGTGTGAAGCCTGACGCCCCTACGGTGTAGTGTGAAGCCTGACGCCCCTACGGTGTAGTGTGAAGCCTGACGCCCCTACAGTGTAGTGTGACGCCTGATGCCCCTACAGTGTAGTGTGAAGCCTGACGCCCCTACAGTGTAGTGTGAAGCCTGACGCCCCTAAGGTGTAGTGTGATGCCTGACGCCCCTACGGTGTAGTGTGATGCCTGACGCCCCTACGGTGTAGTGTGATGCCTGACGCCCCTACGGTGTAGTGTGAAGCCTGACGCCCCTACGGTGTAGTGTGATGCCTGACGCCCCTACAGTGTAGTGTGATGCCTGACGCGCCTACAGTGTAGTGTGAAGCCTGACGCGCCTACAGTGTAGTGTGAAGCCTGACGCCCCTACAGTGTAGTGTGAAGCCTGACGCCCCTACGGTGTAGTGTGAAGCCTGACTCCCCTACGGTGTAGTGTGAAGCCTGACGCCCCTACGGTGTAGTGTGATGCCTGACGCCCCTACGATGTAGTGTGATGCCTGACGCCCCTACAGTGTAGTGTGAAGCCTGACGCCCCTACGGTGTAGTGTGAAGCCTGACGCCCCTACGGTGTAGTGTGATGCCTGACGCCCCTACGATGTAGTGTGACACCTGACGCCCCTACGGTGTAGTGTGACGCCTGACGCCCCTACGATGTAGTGTGATGCCTGACGCCCCTACAGTGTAGTGTGAAGCCTGACGCCCCTACGGTGTAGTGTGAAGCCTGACGCCCCTACGGTGTAGTGTGACGCCTGACGCCCCTACGATGTAGTGTGACACCTGACGCCCCTACGGTGTAGTGTGACGCCTGACGCCCCTACAGTGTAGTGTGAAGCCTGACGCCCCTACGGTGTAGTGTGAAGCCTGACGCCCCTACAGTGTAGTGTGAAGCCTGACGCCCCTACGGTGTAGTGTGAAGTCTGACGCCCCTACAGTGTAGTGTGAAGCCTGACGCCCCTACGGTGTAGTGTGAAGCCTGACGCCCCTACGGTGTAGTGTGAAGCCTGACGCCCCTACAGTGTAGTGTGACGCCTGATGCCCCTACAGTGTAGTGTGAAGCCTGACGCCCCTACAGTGTAGTGTGAAGCCTGACGCCCCTAAGGTGTAGTGTGATGCCTGACGCCCCTACGGTGTAGTGTGATGCCTGACGCCCCTACGGTGTAGTGTGATGCCTGACGCCCCTACGGTGTAGTGTGAAGCCTGACGCCCCTACGGTGTAGTGTGATGCCTGACGCCCCTACAGTGTAGTGTGATGCCTGACGCGCCTACAGTGTAGTGTGAAGCCTGACGCGCCTACAGTGTAGTGTGAAGCCTGACGCCCCTACAGTGTAGTGTGAAGCCTGACGCCCCTACGGTGTAGTGTGAAGCCTGACTCCCCTACGGTGTAGTGTGAAGCCTGACGCCCCTACGGTGTAGTGTGATGCCTGACGCCCCTACGATGTAGTGTGATGCCTGACGCCCCTACAGTGTAGTGTGAAGCCTGACGCCCCTACGGTGTAGTGTGAAGCCTGACGCCCCTACGGTGTAGTGTGATGCCTGACGCCCCTACGATGTAGTGTGACACCTGACGCCCCTACGGTGTAGTGTGACGCCTGACGCCCCTACGATGTAGTGTGATGCCTGACGCCCCTACAGTGTAGTGTGAAGCCTGACGCCCCTACGGTGTAGTGTGAAGCCTGACGCCCCTACGGTGTAGTGTGATGCCTGACGCCCCTACGATGTAGTGTGACACCTGACGCCCCTACGGTGTAGTGTGACGCCTGACGCCCCTACAGTGTAGTGTGAAGCCTGACGCCCCTACGGTGTAGTGTGAAGCCTGACGCCCCTACAGTGTAGTGTGAAGCCTGACGCCCCTACGGTGTAGTGTGATGCCTGACGCCCCTACAGTGTAGTGTGAAGCCTGACGCCCCTACGGTGTAGTGTGATGCCTGACGCGCCTACAGTGTAGTGTGAAGCCTGACGCCCCTACAGTGTTTGTTTATTTAGGATCCCCATTAGCTTGTGCACATTGAGGTAACCCTACTCTTCCTGGGGTCCGACACTTAAAACAATACAACAATATTCAAGTCGTAAGTCATTACATCATTAACAACATAATTAACATCCTTAACAATCTCATCCACTCTTAACCTCTTAAGCCCTAGCCATATTTTCAGGAAATTCGCCTAAAAATACATACCTAAGTAATTGGAAGATTGCTCCACTTCTACAAGGCCCATTTGCATGTTCTTGGTATCTAGGGACATCTATGGATCTCAGGGAATGTAAATAGTGTGTCTGTTACTAGGCTTGAGTAAATTGTAATGAACCAAAAGGAGAATATAAATGTTCTTTAAGATTTTTTTTTTTTTTTTTTTATCTAAGCAAATTAATAAAGGGCTGATGATTTACAGTGGGTTTTGTAGATACAGTACTGCATTTTCCCATCTGGACACATGTAATTTTAAATATGAATATAGAATATCAAGCCTATAAATTACCTTATTATGGCCAAGTCTAAATCTATGGATCGGGCCAAATCTTTTCTTTCAAATGGCAGAGGTCAATCTGGATTTAGTACCACCAGGCGCCCCTGACAGGGCAGCAAAAACCGTGAATGAAATCTACTGTAAGTACAGTTACTTTTTTATAATGTAAATTTCTCCTGCATTTTTCATCAGATTGCATCACGTTTTTTTGCTAGACGTTCACAGGTTCTATTTTATGTCAATAACGTTCAGGTTTGTTCCACCTGTGAGATATGATCCCGAAAATAAAGAGAAAAAAATGGTTCACGCTAGAAGTCAGATGATTGACAGGGGCTGGCGTGAGCTGGGAAGTGTAGTTTTATGAAATTCAAAAGCCCTGGGTCTCTTCTCTCAAAAGACTACTCAAGTTAGGTTGCACCGTGTCCTTGCGTCAATATGCGCCTTTTACCGACTCGATGCGCTGAGATTTCTATAAACTCATATTTCACACTTAAAATCATAAACAAACAGTGCTGAAAATATACACTTTGATTGCTGTTTTGACAGGGTTAGGTTATTTACTCTTGGCTACATTTGAGAGAAAAAAACGCAACACTAATTCATACATTCTGTAGAGATGGATTGATGGTGTGATATCAATCTCGTACCGGTACCGCACCGCTTGGGCTCAAGAGGTATCAGATTCAGTTAAGGATGACAGTGTACACGATACTTAAAATTAAGTATAAAATAAACAGTGATTCCTGAGCAGCACTCACTGCCATCAACATAAATACAATTAACAAACGGTCAATTGGTTTTCACCACTATGCCATTACATTTTTTTCTTGAAAGTAGTTCAAAACAGCAAAAGCAGTAGAAAGTGTTTTTTTATTCCATTTCAGCAAAGTAGCTTGGCAATGAGTTCAAATCAAATCAAATCAAATCAAATTTATTTATAGGGCCCGACAACACACGTTAATGTCCCCATGGGCCGTACAGGTCTTCTTTAAACAAGTCAAGAAGACAACATAACAATAAGTCAAGAACAGAACAAGAACACCATAGGGTCCAAACATTTTTTAGATGAATGCAAATAAATGAAAGAATGCAAGCACTCCCAGACATACCCCACGCGAAGGTAAGGAAAAACTCACTAAAACCTAACAATAGGGAAAAAAAGCTCCACAGGCAATGTGGAGGAGAGAAACCTTAGAAGGGCCGTTCAAGGGGGGATCTCCCTTCTTAGATGTCGGTGATAGTAGTGTTGCAGACGGACAGTTGGTAAGCATGCACTCATGTGTGTGGTGAGACACAGATGAGTGCATGCAATAGCAACTGTACATTTTGAAAAATTAAAGATAGAGCTAATAGCGATAGCAACTGAACATTTTGAAAGATTAAAGATAGAGTTGATAGCGGATCTATTTGAGGCACAGGGGCGGCACAAGAGGGTCACGTCCTCCCCGTCTTAGTCACGGGACATTCAACACTCCGGTCGTTGCTCAGGGACAGCCGGAGACAGGGGGAAGGGGGGTGGCGCAGAGAGGGTCGCGAACTCCCGACATCATCGCGGGACATCCGGCACTCCGGTCACCACTACGAGACCTCCGAAGACAGGGGGGCACGCAGAGGGGGTCGCAATCTCCCGGCCTTCGTCACGGGACGTCCAACACTCCGGTCAACACTCCAGGACAGCAAGTCATAGGAAGACAGGGAGACGGGACAGGCGTTAGACAGCTCATGAGATTGTAGTAGGCGGACATAGCAATAGATACAAGTGGTAGGCATATATGTGAATGGAGTAGATATATGAAGTAAGCGTATTATGTGAATAGAATAGAAGTACTTAACCCAGCAATGAAACCGCGTTGACTGTTAATCTGTTAACAGTCTGTTAATCAGTTGACAGGACCACGGACAGACGGCGGTGAATAACTGATCCAATGCCTCGGAGGTGCATGTAGAGCAGTCACTACAAGCTTGGCCAGGACCCCGAGGCATCCATCACCTTGGTCAGCGCCAGGAGACGGGTACTCAGAGAGAAGGGGGAGGGAGGGGGGGGGGGAGAGGGGGGGGGGGAAGAGTTAGAGAGTTCCCATGTTTGTGGTGCTGCAAAGGAGCAGACATGTAGTACCCTGTAGTGCCATGTAGTACCCCGTAGTGCCATGTAGTACCCTATAGTACCCCATAGTGCCATGTAGTACCCCGTAGTATCCTGTAGTACCCTGTAGTGCCATGTAGTACCCTGTGGTGCCATGTAGAGCTATGTAAGCCATGTAGTACCCTGTAATGCCATGCAGTACCAAGTAGTACTCTGTGGTACCATGTAGTACCCTGTACCCTAACTAAACTACCCTATAGTAAACTACCCAGTGGTACCATGTAGTACCCTGTACCATAACTAAACTACACAGATTAATCTAAAGGTCAGTCCCCGACCAGGTGAGATCAAGGTAGGTTGAAGGAGAGAGAGAAAAGATGAGTCTTAAGCAGGGATTTAAAAGCTTCGACAGAGCAGGCGCCCCTGATGACGGCAGGTAATTTGTTCCACAGGTAGGGAGTTCCATTCCATGATAGCTCTGTAAGTCACAGAAGATTTGTCCTGGGTTTAGGTGCCAGTAAATGGCCTGACATGGCTTGTCTGATCATATGGTCATGTTCTTCTTGTGTAAACAATTTGATCGTAAAAATACTGTTTTTTGTTACAACATTAACATTTCTGAGAAAAGTAATAACACGAGATTGGAGGCGTTTGTCAACCGAAAGCCGGAGCCCATGGGGACATTAACCTGTGATTGCGGGCTTTACAAATAATTAGATGTGATACATTTCTATCCAATATTAGTGCAGTGGAGAGCTAGTCTGGCAGCCTTGTTTTGAACTATTTGTAATTTCTGTATGTGTTTTTGCTGCTGATGACCATATGATCGGAAAGTACTCTAGATGTGACAAAACCAGAGCCTGAATGTCTTCTTTCAAAGTGGTGTAGTGTGACGCCTGACGCGGCGCAGGGTGGTGTTGTCATGGTTCCTTGTCACAGGGTGGTGTTGTCATGGTTCCTTGTCACAGGGTGGTGTCGTCATGGTTCCTTGTCGCAGGGTGGTGTCGTCATGGTTCCTTGTCGCAGGGTGGTGTCGTCATGGTTCCTTGTCGCAGGGTGGTGTCGTCATGGTTCCTTGTCGCAGGGTGTTGTTGTCGTGGTTCCTTGTCGCAGGGTGGTGTCGTCATGGTTCCTTGTCGCAGGGTGGTGTCGTCATGGTTCCTTGTCGCAGGGTGGTGTTGTCATGGTTCCTTGTCGCAGGGTGGTGTTGTCATGGTTCCTTGTCGCAGGGTGGTGTCGTCATGGTTCCTTGTCGCAGGGTGGTGTTGTCATGGTTCCTTGTCGCAGGGTGGTGTCGTCATGGTTCCTTGTCGCAGGGTGGTGTCGTCATGGTTCCTTGTCGCAGGGTGGTGTCGTCATGGTTCCTTGTCGCAGGGTGGTGTTGTCATGGTTCCTTGTCGCAGGGTGGTGTCGTCATGGTTCCTTGTCGCAGGGTGGTGTCGTCATGGTTTCTTGTCGCAGGGTGGTGTCGTCATGGTTGTCCTTCCTGCCTCCCTGCCAGGAGAGGACAGATGCTGAGCGTGAGAGGAGAGAAGGTGTCGGAGGAGATGTTCCTCCGGGCTCTGAAGGACGCCGCAGCCCAGTGGCCTGCCGCTCATCTAGTGGACTACTGCACTGCCGAGAGCGGCCTTCTGGGTAAAGAGCTACTTCCTCACGGCTAATTGGAGAGATTTTAGATGGAATATGTATAAACACATTTTATATTACCGGTATTTTACAAGGGTTCTTTGACCTTCCAAGTAGCTTGTGGCCTTTGATGTAGAATGTGGAATCCTTAAAATTGCTAGTCAAATTGGGTTTCTAAGTAAAGTAATTTTCACTTGAATGCAGGTCAATCCTTACAATTGAAAGTGGCAAAGCAGAGTATGTGTCATAATGAGTGCATTCACATGCACATTACTATTTGAGATACTAGCCAATATCCTGGATTAAATATAGACCATATAAGATATAAGACCATATATAGACCAAATAAGATCATTCATGTCCCGATAAGAGAATGTATTTTATGTATTGGATGTATTTTAAATAGCAGATGTTTTTTCCTTTCTGACAATAACGTCTCATCTTACTCAAAAGAAAGTTACTTAATATTACTGTTCTACTGTGACTTGTTTATAAGATTCAGCAATTCGACACTAAATTATACAATTTCTGTTTATTTCTTCTCCATCAGCACATAGCAACCGTGCTTCCATTATGGAAACAGAAGTCAATGTGATCAGGTGTTTTGTTTATACCAGCTAGCTAATATTGGCATGTCCCCGTGTTAATATTCCAGTTTTTCAGTCGGGATATGGACTTAAAGAAGGAGAACCGTGTAGACTCAACCACACATTTTGTAAGATGACCATGTGATCTAATGGTTTAGTCTAAATGGTCTTCATTGGCAGCCCATCAATTAAATTATGCACAGATTTTTTACAAAATGTGTATATGATTGAATACTCCCAAGTATATTGAATACCATCATAATATGAACGTGTATTGTACATATATATTGTATAATGTAAAAGTACCCACTGTGTATTAATGTGACCCTCTGCAGGAGACTCAATAGGAGGCTCTGATCCTCACTACCAAGTGTTCCTGGAGCTCAGAGGAGTGCGGAACCTCACGGAGCAGCAGCGCTATAAGGTGAGACTAACCCAGTGAGCACTAGACCCGCTTCAACTCCAGGGACATTCTGGAGGAAAGGACAGGTCTTCAGGACGCCACGTGGTTTCATCCAGAGACCAATATGAGACTCCCCAAAACGTCATTATGGTTTACAAACATTGAACTGGTCTATATCTAGTATAGTTCGTGTTACATCAATATGGCTTAGTTATCATAACTCACCTACATAACGTTATCTTGCTAATATGGCTTAGTTATCATAACTCGCATACGTAACTTTATCTTGCTAATATGGCTTAGTTATCATAATTCACATACGTAACGTTATCTTGCTAATATGGCTTAGTTATCATAATTCATACGTAACGTTATCTTGCTAATATGGCTTAGTTATCATAATTCACATACGTAACGTTATCTTGCTAATATGGCTTAGTTATCATAACTCACATACTGTACATAACGTTATCTTGCTAATATGGCTTAATTATCATAACTCACATACGTAACGTTAGGGTGACCAATTCATGAAAATGTCCGGGTTTCATAGTATTTTTTCACGGGAGCATTATGCTTGCTTAAATTGACTGGCACGCTGCACCGAATACTACGGTACTCTGTTGCGTGTGACTATTCCCAAGACTACAGATGAACTGCAGAGAAAATTCCCAATTTACCATCCCGGTCGAGACAAATGGGAGGCGGAGTGCAACACATGCAAAGCTTGACCATATGTCTAATAAAGGTGCCGGAGATCTCAAAGCTCACATGGACACAGAAAAACATGCCTCAAAATGATGTTGGTTTGATTTATGATATAATCATTCTAAGGATTATGTGTGTAATACATTCGTTTTGTACACTAATAGCAAGTTGTGCAAATGTACAAATCCGAAACTGCATAGTGCACTTTTAAATTTGTATATTTGTGAGGTTACCGTTTTATAATTACATTGAAAAGATACATTTTTTAAAGCTGGATTTTCTAATACAGAAGAGACATTATTTAGAACATTAATTTATATTGTTTTGATTATTTATTTTGTCCAGTAAGACTTGAAAAGAGCTATTATTTTGTTATAGGTTGATTTTTAAGTTATTTGTGAGATTTGTCAGAGAGATTACTTTAGGCATAATAAAGCATGTCGAGTAACTTTTATTATAGAGAGATATTATTTTATATAATATAAATAATAATTTTCTATCCATACAGAGGAGGCATACTTTATATTAAAATGATAAAGCTTCTTTGGGTAAACTTCGAGTATCTTGAGGCTGGGGGCAGTGTAGGGCTGACCTTCGAATCTTTTTTTCCCGAAGCTTCAGGGCCGAGATTCGATTTGAATTTGAAGCTTCGAGATATATATTAAAAAAATTATAATTAGGCAAAATTTATTTTGATTTATTTATTTATGTTGTGGGACTTGTACAGCACTTTATTCAACTTTGTTGTTTTTAAATGTGCTCTATAAATAAAGTGGATTGGATTAATTAATTAAATTAATAATGAGTCGGCCAATTACATTACATAATTATGTTGCAACCTTAGTCTATAAAGCAAACAATTATATAAATATTTATATGTAGTTAACACATCCACCGCCGGAAACGCTTTACAGCGTTATTGCCCGCCATGCGTTGACCGCCAGACCTCGCTGTACAGCGTTATTTAGATCAATATTTAATTTTTTCGCCATGGCATTCATATTTCATATATACAGCCGCGACGCTCCAGCTGGACCCTATAGGTGACGGCAACAACGGCTCAATACCGCCGCCTGGTGGATGGTTGGGCGAGTTACACTCACCTACAGGATATGGGGGCTGTGCGTCGATTAAATTCATCCGGCCGTCAGATATAGTTGCATGACTCCCGACAGACACAATGTACATAATGGATCGCTTTCTAAACTTAATAATCGATATGATTTCGGCGTTTATTGCGACATACAAACCGGAAATGGACCTAGGCGATCGACATCGTATACCTGGGATCTTTCACCGCCTGTCTCAATGGCGCACGGTAAGAGGACACTAACGTTATTTTCAACCCAATTGTGAGTTTCCTTGTTTGCAAACCATCTGATCAATATATCCACCCATACTACATAAAGCATTTACTGATGATCGGGGGAATTATAAACAACCCCCCCCCCTTTCCTCCACGCATGTTGAAGCATAACATATACCGATCATATACAGTTACATTTTTTAATATAGCGTGTATAGGGGGGAAACGGCAATCTATATATGCGTTTAGGCCTATAACTCACGTTCTAGGAATTACTGCAGAAAACAATAAAAACACTTATATTCTAGAAGGTATTTTTGTATGAATGAAAAAGTATAACGTTCCCACATCCTGAACGATAGATAATCGATGTTGAATGGGCCATAGTAATGTCAATATAGCAATACAATTTAAAAAGTTATAGCCCTGCAAAGAAGGTGAGCCACTCCATAGACTTATAGCGCTGGTAGACTGGGTACAATGCCCGGCGGGCAATGTGTTAATGGAGACAAAGGCAGAATTCGACTTAATCAAGACATCGGGCTTAGGGTCGGGACGCTATAAAAAATACTATAGAGAATTGTCAGTGCTGTAAAGTTTAAACCTTTTTAAATCTTAGACAAACGAAACACTTTGCTTTCATGAAATATTGTAAGCCGTCATTTGAGGCTTTATAAAAGCAGCACAATGAACACAAATCTGTCAGTGCCGAGTCCGACCTCATCTTAAATAACAAACAGCATTGCTTGTTGTAGTTAACAAAGAGAGGCAGAGTTGATTTTGCAGGGGAAAAAAATTATTTTCCCATTCGAATCCCATGCCCATCGAACGAAGCTTCGAAGTATTTAAGGGGCAGTGTCCTCTTTTTTGGAAATCACAATATGGTCACCCTACGTAACGTCATCTTGCTAATATGGCGTAATTATCATAACACATACGTAATGACACGTTATCTTGCTAATATGGCTTAATTATAACTCGCATATGGCTTAGTTATCATAACTCACAATAGGTCAAATCAATCTGTGGGTTAATTAATATACAAAAAAAGATGCTTAAAATCGTATCCTAGTACATGAATTATGTGTACATTCTGTGAAAATTAAGAATTATCTTTGCTCTTTTGATGTATTTATTTTGATACCCAATAGAGCCCAATTGTGGCTGAATTCTCGAGTATTTCTCTCACTGTTCTCTCTCTCACTGTGTCTGTCCCTTTGGTAAATGGCTGCTTTTTTTATATAGCGCTTTACAATTTGTTACTCACATTTTACCCTTTCACTCACACATTCACACACCAACAGCGGAGGCAACCATGCAAGGTGCCAACCTGCTCATCTGGAGCAATTAGGGGTTAAGTGTCTTGCTCAAGGACACGCTGCTTGGGAGGAGCGGGAATCGAACCGGGAACCTCCGGATTGCCAGACGACTGCTCTACCTCCTGAGTCACTTTCGCCCCTCTCTCTGTCTATCTCGGTCTCTCTCAGTGTCTGTCTCTTTGTCTCTCTCTCTCTGTGTCCGTCTCTTTCTTGTCTTCCTCTCTTTTTGCTTCACTCTGTTTATCTTCTCTCCTCCAGTTGGACCAGTGTCTCCAGTGTGACTCGGCCGTCTACAGGTCCTTCAGGCTCAAAGGCAGCATCGGGCCAATGAGAGTGCACCTGGTTGCCGGGGGAGCCTTCAAGGAGCTCCGCGACAGAATGATGAGCTCCTCCAGCTCCTCCCCAAACACCTTCAAGATGCAGCGGGTGCTGCGCAGGAGGGATGACGCCCACTTCCTGTTGGGGAAGACAGTTTCCTGACGGGGTGGGACCACAGCTACCAAGATGGTGTGCTCGTGTTGATATCTCAACTAGGGGGTGGTCTAGAGGGGGCTGTGGTCGAGAGTCCGAGTCTCAACTAGGGGGTGGTCTAGAGGGGGTTGCCTGAGTCTCAACTAGGGGGTGGTCTAGAAGGGGGCTGTGGTCGAGAGGGTCTGAGTGTCAACTAGGGGGTGGTCTAGAGGGGGGCTGTGCCCCCTGTCCTGGAGGAAACATCATTTGCAATAAAGAAAGCCATTTGTTGTAATATCCTGCAACTTAAAAACAGGTTGCACAATATTTTTATGTTGAACACGAAAGCACATGCACTCACACACAGTGGAACAGAGGACCGAGCATCACGCATTACAATGATGAGTCCGTTTCTAAGCTGGCACGAAGCCTTCACTGCAGAGAATTAAATTAAATTATATATGTATATACTGTATAACACATGGTGGCGCTGGCGCGTTTTCATAGTGGTGTTGAGGCCCTATACCCTTGTTTAGGGAAACCAGAGCATTCATTTAAAAACAGGGCTAATCGTGTCAAAACGCTACATTCAAAACCCTATGTTGTCACTGTATGACATGGTTCATATGATCCGATTCTGTTTGAACCAATTACCCTTTTCATTGAGGACTTGCCCTCATTTGCAATGATGTGGAGAACAAAGTTTAAATAAACAAAATCAAAAAGGAGAGAATAATCAAATAAAACAATTTGTCAAATTTCTTTAAAGCAGAAAGCAGTTGAGGTGCTTGTGTTCGGCTGTACGTAATACTAGTCATGAATGAATGAATGAAAACTTTATTTAACAGATTCCAGAATGGGTACAATACAGTATGGCTCAATACACACAATTGTTAACACTTTGAGTGCCAAGGGTCCGGTGCCCCGGAACCCTGTTGCGTGCCACCACCCACTTCAATGATAGAGCTCTCATATTTGTGAACGCATAAACTATATCTTAAATTATGGCTGTGTCTAATATGGCCGTCGCTTATCAGTTACTTGTTTACAGTCAACATTGTCGAAACGGATTTTTTTTTTTTTTATCGGTTCATTTCCATTTGATACCATTTTGAAAAACGCTTGTTTCTTGAAGGTTTCAGAAAATGTCAGAAGATTCTGTGATAATCGCCCTTTACTGGAATATACTGGAATACACAAAAAACGTTGTAATTTTTCTGCCTATTTATGAATAGTTTTCAAATAAACGCTAGATTATCGATAGTATGTGTACTTATGCACGCTAGGGAAGCGGGCTGAAAAAGAAATTCTTATTTCCTGATCAGCACACACACACACACACGGCCCACGTTGATACATCTGTGAAAAAATATCTGATTATCCCAAGACTGGTAAAATAGATTCCTTACCTCAGATCAGATGTTCTCCAAAAAGATTATTCCAATTCCTGATCGCGTTTATTTATCCAACGCTGGGTACTGGACACACACATTATCCGCTGTTCTGGTGGTCGGCGATGACTTCGATCGTCTCGGGTTACTTGTCTGACAAGTAAAATGTGGAAGCAGGATTTTTTTTTTCTCCATGCGTTTCATTCAATCCAATCCAAAGGGGTGCAGTACCATCCGGAGAGACGATAGGGGGCGGTATTTTCCCTGTTCGAGTTCAGACAGATCCCCACTGGTAACGTGAGGCTAGATTGATGAAAAATGAATGTACGATGAATATATCGAAGCTCTTCGATATATTCATCGAACCACTGGCTCAACTAATTAGACAGACCGAGGACATCAAAGGGGTGGAGATAAGGGGAACAGAACATAAATTAGGACTGTTCGCAGATGATGTGATAGTATATATATGAGACAGACAACCAGACACAAGCTTCCCGACAGACCTTAACATTGAACTACACCCCAACGACAGAGATCAAAGAAAAATACAAGATTAAATGGGATATGGACAGGATCAGATACCTAGGGGTGAATATTACAAGAGGGGTGGAGGGACTATATGATGCAAACTATACACAGATTAATCGGAAAATCAAGAGAGACCTAGAAAGATGGACAGTAATGCCTCTAGATTTTAGCTCAAGGATCGAAATTATAAAGATGAATATATTACCAAGGTTACTATACCTATTTCAGGCTCTACCTATATTAATACCACAAAGCCAATTCAGGGAATGGAATAAACAGATATCAAGATTCATATGGGGGGGGGGGGGGGGGGGAAGGCCAAGGATCAGATATGTGACTCTACAATTACCAAAGGAGAAAGGAGGAATGGCAATACCCAGTTTAGAAGATTACTACTACGCAGCACAGCTGATAATAGTAGCATGTTGGATTGTTGGTGCAACGAGAATTATGAAGCCAAATGGAAAGACATAGAAACAAAAAATGAGGGACTCAAAGTGCAGGCACTAATAGGAGACAGGGAGCTATACAGAAGAAATGAACAACTAATAGACCCAATTACCAAATTCACTATAAATATATGGAACAAGATAGTAAATAAATACAAGCTAGAAAAAGAAACCAAGATACTGAGATGGATAACACACAACAAATTTAAACCAGGGATAGAAGATCATGGGTTTAAAAGATGGGAGAGGGGGGGCATAACAGCAATATGTACAATGATAGGAGGGGAGATCCAAACTCTACAAAAATTGAAAGAAAGATTCGGACTAGAGAATAGAGACCACTTTAGATATTTACAGATTAGAGACTACTACAACAAGGAAATAAAACTAGACAAAGATCAGAATGGGATAATTAGGATAATGGTAAAAGCATAAGAAGGAAGCATATCAGCACTATATCAGGCAATAATGGACAGCAAGGACATCACAACCATATATATAAAGGAAAAGTGGGAGAACGAATTAGAAACGGAGATAACAGAAGAAGAATTGTATAACATAACCACGGGGTCAAGGATATGGAGGAGTTTGGGTGGAAAAACATAATTAGATTCTTTATAACACCAGAAATACAGGGCAACTATACACCAACACAGAAACCATGCTGGAGAAAATGTGGACAGGAAATAGCAAACCACACACACATATTCTGGGGATGTCAGATAATAAAGAACTATTGGGAAGAGATAGGAGAGATAATAAATGAAATAGGATATGAAATACCCCAGACAGGCCAAGTATTGTATTTAGGGAACTTAACACAGGAAGGAATTCAGGGGGAAGACAAATACTTGATTAAGATATTACTAGTAGCAGCCAAGAAAGCATTGACGAAAATGTGGTATAGAGTAGAAGCACCGACGAGGGAACAATGGACAGAGATAGTGGGGGGGATACAGGAAATGGAGAGAATCACACATAGGCTGAGGCTACAAGACGAGAAGTTTGAGTCAAAATGGGAGAAGTGGGAAGAGTATAGGAAGAGAAGAAACGACATCACAGGAGTGAAAAAGAGACAAGAGAAATGGAAATGAAAATAAACTATGAAGATACCAAAGAACCCATGTCACTTTATTCTTTTATCTCTTTTCTTTGTTTTTGTTTTCCCTTTAGTTAATTTATTTTAAATCAACTCTTCATTTGATTGATATTATTTTCTACTATCAGCTATATATTTTAGTTCTTATCTGTCGAATTGTATTGTACTTTCTTTTATCATTTTGACCGCCAATTGTATTGTTGTATGTGGATGTTTGTTTGTAAATCAAGAAACTGAAAAAAAAAAAAAAAAAAAAAATATATATAAATCGATAATTAAAAAAATAACGATAAAGAACGAGATCTCTCGTCTCTCTGGCACTCAACGGTTGGCATGAACTAATGAGAAATATCATCGTTGGCACTCAAAGTGTTAAGGGGATGTAGACCAGAGAAAGACGTTTGTCTTGTTTACATCAGGGTCCCCCATTTTCAATTCATGACATACACAACATACAGGTATATAGTACTGTTACATTTGTGACATACGATATGCAAATATAAGTACTGTTCACCATCTATCTCCTTCCCCTGGGCACAATCCTCCGTCACCATGGGGTCCACTTCCACTGCTATGCAGACGATACACAGGTCTACATCTCCTCCAAACCCACCACTGCCCTTCCCCCCACCTCCCTCACCACATGCCTTGAGGACATCAGGAGCTGGATGAGCAGAAACTTCCTGAAGTTAAATGGCAGCAAAACTGAGGCCCTGCTCATCGGCTCCAAATCCACCCTCACCAAATCACAAAACACCCGTTCCCATCGACGGCTTCCCTGTACCCTTCTCCCCCCAAGTTAAAAGCCTCAGTGTCATCCTGGACGGTTCCCTCTCCTTTGCACCACACATCAAAAACATCACCCGGTCGGCCTTCTTTCACCTACGTAATATCTCCAGACTCTGCCCATCCCTGTCCCAATCAAATACGGAAACCCTGGTCCACTAATCCCCCCCCCCCCATGGGTGCCAGAGCGTTCAGCTGCTCGGCTCCCAGACTCTGGAACTCCCTGACCCCACATATCCGACAGTCTGACTCACTCTCATCATTCAAATCACAACTGAAAACCCATCTGTTCAAACTCACATATTCACTATAACAGGGGTGGGCAATTATTTTTCCCAGGGGGCCGAATGAGCAACTGAAAATATGTTGGGGGGCCGGGCCAAAATTCCAAACTCAATTATGCATAATATACATTTTATTTCTATATAAAAAGCAGTAAATGGCATTGTTTTGACCCCTGGTAAGAGTATGTTATTATTTAGCAATTAAAATGTGAGGTTAGCTTTAAAAAATATCATTTATTCAAATAGAATTTATTTCCAAAATGATAAACAAAATGTGAAACATTAATAAGGGCATTTTGAGTTTCATATACTATTGAAACAAGGATTTTCTTAGCTTTCTAAAGACATCACATCATCTTATAGCAAAAATAAACAAGACATGTCACTGAACTGTGTAAAGAAAAGTGTCCCAGTTTTGTAGCTTTTTTTTTTTTACTTAAATTTTTTTATTAAACATTTATAGACAAACAACATGACATACAATAACATCAACAACACTATTAATCAGACATAAATAATAAATAAAAATTTAATATCCAAAAAATAAAAAATACTGACTTAAGCAAATAAAAAACATGAAACAGTTGTCATACCTTAAACCAAAATGAAATTAGAAAACATTAAGTGTGTGACATGGGTTCAGAGACCCTCTTTGAACCTCTTTCCTCCTTTACCCTTCGCCCTCTTGTGGTGTATTTGGTTCTTCCTCTGTGATGTCGTTTTCGTTCCCCTTGTAATCCTCCCACTTACCCCATCTTTCTCCAAATTTCTCTTCCTGTAACCTCAGCATGTGTGTTATCCTCTCCATATCCTGCATCTCTTCCACTATTCCTACCCATTGTGCTATTGTCGGTGGGTCTTCCTTGTACCACAGTCTCGTTATTGCTTTTCTGGCCGCTATCAACATTATCTTTATTAAATATTTGTCCCCCCCTTGTATTCCCTCGTGTGTCAGGTCTCCTAAGTAAAGCACCAGCCCTGTTTGTGGTAATCCGTATCCTAATATTCTGATCATTGCCTCCCCTATCTCCTCCCAATACCCCTTCAGCTTCTGAAATCCCCAGAATATGTGCGTGTGATTTGCCCCCTCCTTCCCACACATCCTCCAGCATGTTCTTTGTGTTGGTGCATATTTTCCCTTCAATTCTGGGGTTATAAAGAATCTGATTATGTTTTTCCATCCAAACTCTTTCCATATCCTCGGTCCTGTTGTTGAATGTTGTACCTCGCATATGTTCCCCCATTCCTTCCCTGTTATTCCTATCTCTAGTTCTCTCTCCCATTTCTCCCTTATATAATCGGTCGTGTGTCCCTTGCTGGTCATTATAGCCCGGTACAGTGCTGATATTACCTTCCTTTCCCTCCTTCGTATGCCCTTACTATCATCCTAATTATTCCATTCTGTTCTTCTTCCTTGTCCCCTCTTATTTCTTTGTTGTAGTAGTCTCTAACCTGTAGATATCTGAAGTGGTCCCTGTTTTCTAGTCCAAATTTCTCCTTTAATTTTTGTAGTGTCTGCATTTCCCCCTTCTCTATCATTTTGCATATCGCTGTTGCCCCCCCCCTCTCCCACCTTCTGAATCCATGGTCTAACCTCCCTGGTTTTAATCTCTTGTCATGTGCTACCCATCTCAGAACCCCTGACTGCTTCTCCAGTTTGTGTGTTTTTACTACTCTGTTCCATATGGTCAAGGTGCATTTGGTAATTGGATCTAATAGTCCCTCTTTTTCTTTAAATAGTTCCCTATCTCTCACCAGTGCTTGTACCTTGTATCCCTCCCCTTCTTTTTCAATGTCTTTCCATCTTGCCTCATATCTGTCGTTACACCAGCACGTCACTGCTCTCAGTTGTGCTGCATAGTAATAATCTTGTAGGCTGGGTACTGCCATCCCTCCCTCTTCCTTTGGTAGTTGTAGTGTTTTATATCTGACCCGTGGTCTTCTCCCCGCCCATATGAACCTCGCTATCAGTCTGTCCCACTCCCTGAATTGATTCTGTGGTATTTGTATCGGTAGTGACTGGAATAGGTACAGTAACCTTGATAGTATATTCATTTTAATGATCTCTATTCTTGAATTGAAGTCCAAGGGCATTACTGTCCATCTCTCCAGTGGGTCTTGGACTTCCTGACTGGCAGACCCCAGGTGGTGAGAGCAGGCAACTGCACCTCCTCATCCATCACCCTCAACATAGGGGCCCCCCAGGGCTGTGTTCTGAGTCCCCTCCTCTACTCCCTGTACACACACGACTGTGTGGCTCAGCGGAGTAGCAATACAATCGTCAAATTTGCTGACGACACAGTGGTGGTGGGCCTGATCTCTGCCAACGACGAGAGGGCCTACCTGGAAGAGGTCAAGGTCCTGGCGGGATGGTGCCAGGAAAACAGCCTCTCCCTGAACGTCAGCAAAACAAAGGAGATGATTGTGGACTTCAGGAGGTCGGGGGTCAAGGACTACAGCCCCCTCAGCATCGACGGGGCACCGGTTGAGAGAGTCAACAGCTTCAAGTACCTCGGAGCCTACATATCCGAGGACTTGACATGGACCACACACATTAACAGTGTGGTGAAGAAGGCACGACAACGCCTCTACTTCCTCAGGCGCCTAAGGAAGTTCCAAGTCAGCCAGAAGATCCTTAAGAACTTCTACTCATGTACAATAGAGAGCATCTTGACCGGCAACATCACCTCCTGGTTTGGGAATAGCACTGCAAAAGACCGAAGCAGACTACAAAGAGTGACACGTTCAGCCGAACGCACAATTGGAGGGGGGCTCCCCACCCTCCAGAACATTTACTACAAGCGTTGCAAGGGCAAGGCTAAGAGAATCATTAAAGACTCCAGTCACCCGAACAACTGCCTCTTCGAACTGCTGCGGTCAGGCAAGCGATACAGGAGTCTCAAGGCGAGCACAGAAAGACTCAGAAGTAGCTTCTATCCCCAGGCCATCAGGCTGCTAAACGAACAATGAATGAACACTACACAACAACAACCACCAAACGCACATAGCACACACATCCACACGCACACACTCACTTTAAACAAACACACTGTAGCACCCACTCCACACACTTTATAGCACACACCCACTTTAAACAAACACACTGTAGCACCCACTCCCCACACTTTATATTTATGGATGAAGGATTGCACTACAACTCGTACACCTTACTGTAAATTGTACCTAAAATTGTACCTCATCCCATTTCTGCTTTGCACTAGATAGTACTGTACATTAGTACACTGCATAGTATTGTGTATTGTATATTATATGGTAACTCAGAACATTGTACATATGTCTATACCGAACACTGTGACCTCATTTTCTTCTTCTAAATTCATGCTATATTATGTTATTATGTTATTTGATACTATCTTGTCTAGCACAGTCTCTGGAGCGTAACAGTAAGAAGCATTTTGTATGAAAGTATTCTGTACTTCTGTATGACAACTATTAAAGAACTTGAACTTGAACTCCAAGTCTCTCTTGATGTTCTGATTTATCTGTGTATAGTTCGCCTCAAACAGTTTCCCCACCCCTCTCGTGATGTTCACCCCTAAGTATTTAATCTTGTCCATGTCCCATCTTATCCCATACTGTTCCCTAATTTCTGTCGTTGGGGTATAGTTCCATGCTAAGGTCTGTGTCTTTGTCACGTTTAGTTTGTATCTTGAGTAGTGGCCATATTCCTTCAGTAGATCCATCAGTGCCGGGAAGCTCTTGTCTGGTTGCCTCATGTATACTATCACGTCGTCCGCAAATAGGCCTAGTTTATATTCCGTTCCCTTTATCCTTACTCCCTTAATGTCCTCGGTCTGTCTGATCAGTTGTGCCAGTGGTTCTATGAAAACGGCGAAGAGCGTCGGTGAGAGACAACATCCCTGTCTGGTAGCCCTCTCTAATCTGATTCTATCTGTCAAGCTGCCATTCACCTTAACCCTCGCTGTCGGTTCTTGATATAGCGCCTTGATCATCTTCATCGCCCTCCCGTTCAGTCAGAACCTCATCAATGTTTTATATAAAAATGTCCAGCTCACACTGTCGAATGCTTTTTCTGCATCTAGACTAATCAGTACCGCGCTACCACCTTGTTTTTGTATCTCCTCTACTATGTGTAATGTCTTTCTCACGTTGTCCTGTGTCTGTCTCCCTTTAATAAATCCAGTTTGATCTTCATCTATAATGTCTGGCATAAACGTCTCAAATCTCTTTGATATTATCGATGTATACATCTTGTAATCCACGTAGAGTATGGACACAGGTCTGAAACTACTACATAATTCTCTATCCTTCCCTTCCTTCGGTATCGTGGTGATTATGGCTTCCTTCCACGAGGGGGGGCATTTTTCCCTCTTCCATCGTGTGTCTGAACGCCGCCCCTAACATGGGTGCTAATTCAGTTCTAAATGTCTTGTAGAATTCCGATGGGAATCAGTCGCTCCCCGGAGACTTGTTGTTTTTAGCTCTAATAATTGCCTCTTCCAGTTCTCGTTCCGTAATTATTTAATTTAATTCTTCATTCTGTTCTTTCCCTATCGATGGTAACTCTAGCTTCTCCAGATATGCTTCTATTTCCTCTTCTCCCGCTGCTTTTGGCTGTGTGTATAGTTTCTCATAGTATTCTCTAAATGTCCTCTCTATTTCAGCTGGGTCTCTCAATATTTCATTAGTCTTTGTATCCCTTATTGTGTGTATCGTGTTCAACTTCTGTTGCATCCTAATTCTCCTAGCCAACAGTCTGGTCGCTTTTGGTCCCCCTTCATAGTACGTTTGTTTCATGAACCTCGCTTTCTTTTCTATTTCCGTCAATAATTCCCTATTTATCCTGGCCTTTACTTCTTTGATTTCTCAGAGCGTTCCCTGTTCTTTTTATATCTGGTGTCTCCCCTCTAGATCCTTCAGCTTCCCTATCAGATTGTGATATGTCTCCGTTCTGGCTTTCTTCAGCATTGCTGTCTTCTCCATCAATTTCCCCCTTATCACCACCTTCAGTGTGTCCCATAGAATGTTCGGGTCTACCGTCCCGTTGTCATTTTCCTCCTTATACCTGGCTATCTCCTCCTTGATCGGACTCACCACCCCCTTGTTATTTAGTATTCCTACATTTAGTCTCCAGATCGTGTTCCTCCGTCTCCCTTCTAGATCTACTGTCAGATATATGGCACTGTGATCCGATATGTCCGCTACTCCTATTCTGCTCTCCCGTACCCTGTAACTGTCCCCCGTCGTCATCAAAAAATAGTCTATTCTCGCATATGTCACATGTGGGTGTGAGTAATGTGTGTATTCCCTGTCCATGGCGTGCATCCCCCTCCAAACATCTGTAATTCCCATTTCCATCATCTGAATATTCATACATCTACTGATTGGTGCTCGTCCTTTTCTAGTACTCGTGGTGTCTAGGTCGTGATTCAGTACTACATTAAAATCTCCCGCGCATATCAATATCCCTTCTAGTTCCATCACTATCATATCAAAAATAGTCTCATATAAATCCCTCTCTCTCTGGGGGTGCATAAACATTCACTAACGTAACCATTTGGCCCTCCATTTTCCCCTTCACCAGAACAAACCTTCCCTCCTTGTCTCTTACTTCCTTGATCAATTCAAATTTGACTGTTTTTGATTAACGTGATTACTCCTCTCCTCGGGTTCCGTTTAAAGGAACTATAGTATGCATTTTCATATCCAAATCTCTTCAGTTTCTCATGATCTTGTGCTACCAAATGTGTCTCCTGCAGAAAAATCACTTCCATCTCACTTTTTTTACATTTCAACATCACTTTGCCCCTCTTTATCGCATTATTCATTCCATTAACGTTTAACGACATCATTTTTATACCTTTAACCATCGTCATCTTTCTTCTTCTTTCGTCTGTCCCCCCCATGTCACATTCATTCCCCCCTCCGGTTGTAGCCTCCGCTCTCTTCACCGAATACATATAATGATTAACATAAATAAAAAACAAACTTTACATAAAGTGCTCCCAAGGCGTTCGGGGGGTCCCTGTGTCCCCCCCTGTCCCCTGCTGGTGGGTGAGGAGTAATTGCTCTCCTAGTGAGAGGCCTCCTCCTGACGGCTTGGGGGTTTGAAACCTTTGCCCCCAACCGCTCGTCATATTTGTCCAGCATTCTTACTGTTTTTACTGCTGTCGTGCTCCTGGTCAAAAGCGCTCTCCTTCATTCTGAAAGACCCCCCATTTCCTAGGTCCCCCTCAATGCGGCTCGCATGTTCCAATGTCCTTCTTTCCTCCCAAAACCGTGTGTGGTGTCTTCTGTGTACCCCTTTTTCTTTTCTATGTGATGTCCATTTATCCCCTTAATCCCTTCCAACTGTGTTACTCTCAGCGTGTGTCTATGTACTTGTTTCCATATGTTCTGTGTTCCGTCTATCTTACCTAATTATATTTCCATTTATTTCCTCCGTCGGCCTGTGTATTATGTGTCCATGTATATGTTATGTTCGTTCCTATATCCTGCCTCTACCTGGGAATATGTGTTTATGTATATGTTATTTCAGTTTCTATATTTTGTCTCTATTTGGATAGTTTTTCAATCTCTTGTGTGTGTACTCATCCGTTCGTCTCCTCCCGCCTCCTCTCCTTCTCTGGCCTCCTCGTCCGTCTCCACCTTCGGTCTGTCACGTCTCACCTCGGCCTTCTCCTCTCTCCTCTCTCCTCCCTCCTCTCCCGGGTTTCGATCTCCCACTCTGGTCCATCTGCGTGCCCCCTCCAATCTCTGCTGCAGGCTCCGCGTCTGGCCCTCCTGTCTCCTTCCCTCTCCGTCCTCAGTCACCTGCATCCCCCGTCGTCTCATCTCCTCCGCCGCCTCCCGCGCCGTCGCGTACGTCACCGTCCCTTCCTTCCAGTGAATCCTTAGCGAGGTCATGGGTGACTGGAATTTCATTCAGTTTTCTTTCAGAATTCTCTTCAGTCCCGCGTAGGACCTGCGTGTTATTGCCACCGCTGTCGAGTAATCGTGGTCAAACGACAGCCTTTTCCCCTCGATTTCTATCTTCTTGGTCCACGCGGTTCTAAGTATCAATTCTTTCACCTCGAACCTCAGAAAGTTGATTATCACCGCCCTCGGGGGTCTGTCCGGTTTCGGTCTCGGAGCCAACGCCCTGTGGGCCCTCTGTATCTCCATCTTTTCCAGTCCCGTCTCCTTCAGTTGTTCCTTGATAAGCTCTTCCACATATTGGATCACCGATTCCCCTTCGACTCCTTCTTTCAATCCCCATATTCTGATGTTATTTCTCCGTGACCTCCCCTCCATGTCTGATATCTTTGTCTCCATCTGTTCTTGCTTTTGAATCGCACACGTTAACACCTCGTGTATCTCTGTGCTCCATTCCTCCATCTGCGCCGTTCTAGTCTGTACCCCTTTTACGTTACCGTCCTGTTCCGCCATCTTCTCATCCACCCTTTTGAGTTCTGTATTCATTTCACCTCTGAAGTCCTCCTGTTCCTTCCTCAATTCCTCCCGTAACTTCCCAATATCGTTCCTTATCGTGTCTGTGTTCAGTTTTATCGTTGCTGTTATGGTCTGCAATATCCCGGCCTGCATGACCACGGCCCATCCTGGCATTCCCGTGTCTGCCTCAGCGGGACCTCCCCCTTCTTCCGCCTTTCCCTTCTCGGCTTCGCTTCGGGGACTCTGTTTCTTCAAATTCTCCTCTTCTCGTGTGTTCTCCATTTCGCTTTCCTTCACAATCGTTGTCTCTTCCTTACTTCTCGTGTGCATTTTCATTTTTAATCACTTTTCGGGTCCTTTATCAGTTTTTTCACTCTTTTGACTAGGAGCTCCACCGCATGCGTGTTACCCTTCCGCTCTCATACCGGAAGCCCCCCTTGTAGCCTTTTTTACTTTACATGCCTATATTAAACATTGAATGTTTTCAGAACTGTGCAAAAAAAAGAAAAAAAATATCAAGTGTCCCATTTCACTTGTTATATTTCCACATTTTAGTGTTCTTCAGTTTTTTTTTTTTTTTTTTTCCATTCGGTGTGAGAAATCCAGCTTTAACAAGTCCATCAAAGTCATGTTGCATGTCTGAGGTGGAGATGCGAAGCACAGCTGCCAGATGTTCATCAGTGAGAGAGGATCTGTACCTGGACTTGGTAAACGTCATGACTGAGAATGTCTGTTCACATATGTAGGTGGATCCAAAGAGAACCAACATCTTCTGAGCATGTCTCCTAAGCGTATATTGTGCGTGTGAACGTTGACATGAAAAGAAAAAAGTAAAAAAAAAATTATATAAAAAAAAGGTTTAATTTTTTTTTTAAATGATCATGTAATCTTTCGCGGGCCGGTCAGAATCATGGGCCGTACAATGCCCAGGTCTGCACTATAACCTCCGTCACAGTCCAATACCCCCCGTTTGTGTTTGTTATTTTAACTTCAGTTTTTTAATACTTCCTGTTCTATTTTTTTTAACCTCGACTCTTAACTGCCTTGCTGTTTTTTTTCCTACGATCTTGGGTGTCGTGAAAGGCGCCACCAAATAAAATGTATTATTATTTGTTACCCAGAGATCCTAACAAAATATATACATATTATGGTGAGGAGACCGTACATTAGGAGGGGGTGGGTGGGTTGGAGAAAATATGTCCATTAGGAGGGGGGTTTGGACATTTACGGTCATGAATGATTATGTCAAGAGAGAGTAATACTAGTCGGCATGAATGACTAGAGGAATACTAGTCGGCATGATGTACTCAGATCTACACACGTTAGGCCTGGAAAGGTTATGGAAAACCATCGACTGAAGGTAGAATCTGTAATACAGTCAACAGTACTGCACTTTATTTACATATTTTGTTTTGGTCTGATGTGGGTTGGAGTCTAGTAACGGAATTACACCGATTTTCTCCAGACCTCTTGGCAGAGGCTGAGGTTTAGCCAGCAATAGCAACCCCTCAACTCCAACCCACACAGACTAAACATTTAAACAGTGCGGTATGAAGCGGGTCTCTTTTGCCTAGAGGTCACCGTTTGATGCATTACAGTAAATATGATGCTTAAATATATTTTAAAGCAGAACAAGGAAAACGCATTATATTAAAATCGGGTGCTGAATGAGTGAGTACAGACTGAGCTCCTGATGCAATCAATTTATTATCACAATCAATTAACAAAACAAGCTAAATACTTTGTTAAAGCTACATAATATATACATATCTATACACCATGAGGAAAAATAAAAACCACCATACGGTCACACTAGGATCAAGCGAAAGAGAGGGGGGCTTGATATATACACCTTAGTAAATGGACTGCATATACTGTATACACACAAATTTGTTTATAGCAGTGTTGTAAAAAAAGAAGTAAGCTGAATAAGGTACCGATTAGCCCCTTTTGTGACTGATGCAAGCCCTGCTTGAATACGCAGTCACTGGTTCCCACGTTACTAGCCATGTTAATGTGCACCTGCTTAAAAGCGAGCGGTGGGTCCAAAATATATCAGACATTTCAAAGGTACTCAGTTGCATAGGGTTTGAAAGCTCGGCGTTGCTAATAAACATTTTAAATCATTTTAAACACTGCATTATTTCCGACGTTGGGTGCATGATGCGCATGCGCGCAACAGGCAGACAAATACGGAAATACAGCCGTTTTGAGCAGTGTTGACCAGATTCGGCTCAAACAAGGGACTAAACACGTTTCGCTATTATGCCACATCAATGTGGAACGCCCTACCCAAAGCTGTAAAGGAATGTGAATCACTACCCACTTTCAAAAACACTCTCAAAAAACACCTAAGGGAGACTGCAACTCGAAACTGGCCCCTGTAAATGTCCGAACACAACCCACTCCAATGTACAGTAAATTATTGTCAATAATCCAATGTACAGTGTTGTTTGTACAGTTGTACAGTGTCCCCCGCCCACCCCTCCTACCCAACCCCCCCCCCCCCCCCCACTCCTACCCAACCCCCCCCCCCCCCCCCCACCCACCCACCCAACCACCTCCAATGTACAGTCCCCCCCCACCCCCACCTACCCAATCCAATGTATATACTCTTTTCTTTCTGGACTCTTTTTGTATCACAAACAGTACTGTAATTGCAAATCTGGTATGTCATAAATGTATAGATGTAGCAGTACTGTCTATCTGTATGTCATGTATGTCATATATGTTACGATGAATTGAAAATGGGGGACCCTGATGTAAACAAGACGAAAGTCTTTCTCTGGTCTGCATCCCCTTAACAATTGTATGTATTGAGCTGTACTGTACCCATTCTGCAATCTGTTAATAAAGTTTTCATTCATTCATTCATTCATATAAAAATTATTTAAAATGTTTATTAGCAACACCGAGCTTTCAAACCCTGCCGCATGTGTGTGTGAAACCCTAATGCAACAGAGTACCTTTGAAATGTCTGATATATTTATATATATAACGTGGGAACCAGTGACTGCGTATTCAAGCAGGGCTTGCATCAGTCACGAAAGGGGCTAGGTACTGATAAGATAGATATGGTGGCAAGACGATGAGAAAGACAACCTCCGACATAAACAGACAATTATAAATTATAAAAAGGGATAAAAATAAGTCTTGTAACTATTGTTTAAAATACAAAATTTTATACAAAGAGATAGTAGCAAGGTACTGTAAGGCAAATCACAACAAAGACATGCAACAATGGGCCCCGACATACAGTGGGTCACTAATGATAATGACTGACTGAATGACTGACTGCATCAGCGGGAACAAGAGCCCTTGTGAGGAAGTTGTGTCTGCACTAATCATATCACTGGTTTGGTGATGAAAGCAGATTGTAGGGCACAGATGGATGGGGGGGGGGGGGTCACAGACCAACTGTAGGGCCCTATGGCCCTGACTAGAGCTGAGTTTATACCCAACTAACTGAGAAGTGAAGTCAACAGGGGCTGACAGGTTGTTATCGATAATACGGTTTTAACAACCATCTCACTTGCCCTGTAGGGAGTCTACAGTAAAACCTGCTAAGTGGGGAGGCTTCATTTTAACGGGACTTGTGCAAGATTCACCTATTGTCTTGTAGTACAGCAAGCTATAAAGGCACTGAGCAGGGTTGCTAGTAAAAGCCGAATTAGGAATGCTATATCATACAAGTGAAATGTAGCTGTGTGAAAACCCAAAGATTAGAATATTTTCAATAAGTTACAATTAAATTGTAGAAAATTCAAAGTGACATTTTCACAGCCAGTATGAAAGCATCCATAGAAAAAACATCAAGTCGATTTCTATGTATAGCATAGGACTTTCACAAATCCCCACAAAGCCAACTTGAAAAAAGAACAGTAAAACGCTGCATTCAAACTATTAATAATACACATAACCTGATGTTATTAAGCTGTTCCATTAGCCTTATAATGTTGCATGTTTGATAAGCTCAACTATTAACCAAAGCCCAACTCCTTTCTGTCACCACTACCCACTATTCTACTGCATGTGGTGTTCATGATATTCAGTCCCAAATAATATTATTATTAATTATGGCTGCCCCCATGACTGAAGCCATTCAAAATGTTAAGTGTCTAAAAGCCATGGTGCAGAAGGCCACATTGATCAGAATCCTCACTTTTTGACCTAGCTACAAAGTCATACTTGTTTCACCCTTTCCCTGCACCTACAGTCTTTCAGTTAGTTCATATCGGAATGAGAACAATATAGCTTTGTTGTTATAATAATAATAATAATAATAATAATACTTCGTTTTATATAGCGCCTTTCAGAGGACCCAAGGTCGCTTTACATAAGGGGGGGGGGGGGGAGATAACAAGTCAACAAACATAGTGGACAGACACAACACATACATATAAAGTGAGAAAGTTAGGGGTTGAAGGCCAGGTTGAAGAGGTGGGTTTTGAGCAGTTTTTTAAATGAGTCCAGAGTTGGGGTGGTGCGGAGTTCTGCGGGGAGGGAGTTCCAGAGGGTGGGAGCTGCCACACTGAAAGCTCTGTCCCCGAACGTCCGCAGTCTGGTTCGGGGGATGGAGAGCTGACCAGTGTCCGTGGATCGCAGGGACCGTGACTGAGTGTAGGGGTGGAGGAGGTCAGTGAGGTACTGAGGTGCCAGGGCGTGAAGGGATTTGTAGGTGAGCAGGAGGGTTTTGTAGGTGATGCGGGATTTGATGGGGAGCCAGTGGAGCTGGATGAGGATGGGGGTGATGTGCTGCCAGGGTTTGGTGCGGGTTAGAACCCTGGCAGCTGAATTTTGAACATACTGGAGCCTGTCCAGGGTTTTGCTTGGGACCCCGGACAGGACCCCGTTGCAGTAGTCCAGGCGGGAGGTGACGAAGGCGTGGATGAGGGTCTCAGCTGTGGTGTCGGAAAGTGATGGTCGGAGTCTGGAAATGTTTCAGAGGTGAAAGAAGGCGGATTTGGTGAGGGAATTTACATGGGATTGATAGGAAAGGGTGGAGTCCAGGATAACGCCCAGGTTGCGGACCTTAGGGGATGGGGAGATGGAGCAGCCGTCAATGTTGAGGGTGAGATCCCCAACCTTCCGGAGCAGGGCCTTGGGTGCCACAACCATGAGCTCGGTTTTATTGTTGTTGAGCTTGAGGAAATTTGATGACATCCAGGTTTTTATTTCGTGCAGGCAGTTGATAAGGGAGTGTGGGGGGAGATGGGTGGATGGTTTGGTGGAGAGGTAGAGTTGAGTGTCGTCGGCATAGGAGTGGAAGTTGAGGCCATGGCGGCGGATGATCTGACCAAGGGGGAGCATGTAGATGGTGAATAGGATTGAGCCAAGTACGGAGCCTTGTGGGACGCCTTGGTTGACTGGGGCCGGGGTGGAACTGGAGTCGCCGATGGTGATGAACTGTGTCCGGGTGGTGAGGTAGGATTGAAACCAGGAGAGTGCTGAGCCAGTGATGCCGAGGTTGTTGGATAGGCGGTTGAGGAGGATGGAGTGGGAGACTGTGTCGAATGCTGCAGAAAGGTCAAGGAGGATGAGGATGCTTATGTGGCCAGAGTCAGCTGCAAGAAGGAGGTCGTTGGTAATTTTGATGAGGGCGGTCTCTGTGCTGTGTTGAGTTCTGAAGCCGGATTGAAAAGGCTCATAGAGCTCATGGTTGGACATGTATTGTTGGAGTTGGGCGGCCACTGCTCTTTCCAAGATTTTGCTAAGGAAAGGAAGGTTGGAGATCGGACGGAAGTTCTGTCCTCACCATATTTTGTGCTGCCTGCTCAATATTGTATAAACAGGTAAAAGTATAAACAGTTTCCCTTTTGTAAATGCAGCCTGGAATATAATGGATATTTTAATAAGCCTCTGTTGATCTTTTTATTCTTTAAATTCATAAGTAGGCCTACGGTTTTAATAAGTTACAGCTCCAAACTACTTTTTATTCATTTTTTTGTTTGTTTTATTTGTTTAATCTGGAAAAATATGATTGCTACTGTTAAAAAGGTTGCCAATCCCCGATTTAGGTGGATTATCCATTAAGTAATCTGTGCATCTGTGAAGCACCAGTTTCCTTGTCCAATTGACAAGCAACCAGATTCACTATGATCCAGATCCATTTGATGAGCTCAGTGTTGTCGAATAAATTTCTCCCAGTAAGTAGAATAGATTAGATAGAGTAAGGGGCGGTCAGGTGGCGTAGCGGAGATTGCGCGCGTCACCAATGCAAGAGGCTGCGGTCTCGACTCCCGGAGTCAGCATTGCCTTGGCGCTATACTAACCAGTTTGGCTGGGTTAGGGAAGTCACGGGTGGGAATCTGGCGTTGTGGACAGGTCAGGTCTGGGCGCTTGCTCAGCGGAGGCAGGACTTGATGAAGGCAGCGTGACCTCCCACGCGTTACACTTCACCAATGAGTCCTCGCTGCCAGGTGAAAAAAGAGTCACTGGCTGTCGCCGCGCGTGTCGGAGGAAGCGTGCGGATGACTTCAGGATTCCCTTGTACCGACCAGTAGGAGAACATGCGCACAACAAACAGGTAGGGGAGGGGGGGAATTGGCACAACGACTAAATTGGGACGGGGAGAAAACAGAAAAATCTGAGAAAGAGAGGATAAAAAAAGGGGGGGGGTCCACACAGAAAAACAAAAAACATAACATGAGATACTATGACAATCACAATTCACTTATGTGAATTATGAATGAACTATGTTGCAGGGGGATGTCCCATCTCCGGTGCCTCTTTCGTTCCGTCCAGCTCTGAAATAAATAGAAGATAATGTATAAATAATCAGACTATATAAAAAAATAAAGGCTTCTAAACTCTATAGGTGACACAGAGCACCCAGGGGAATGTTAAGTATGGGTATATTTTGAGATTCTGAACGGAGAACACCACTATAGAATCAAACTAAAACAAACAAGCTGTGGGTCCACAAAGATCAGCTCCAGAACTTATAATAATAACTTTATTTTTATACAATGGCATGCAAATTTCTTGATTCTGATTGGCTGGCTGAAACAGTCAAGTTAGACGTTTGTTATTTAACACACTCCACATAACCCCAGATCCCTCCCACAACCGAATTACTTTTTTTCTGTCTGAATGAATCCGCCATAGATGGACAAATGGAAGTATGAATAGCTTTTGAACGAATCCTCCAAAAAAGATAGTCAACTGGAATATGTTAGTTCGTTACACATATGTTGGATTATGTCATTGGTTTGTCATGACTCATTGTGGAAAAAAAAAGAAATCGATTATTTTCTTGTCAGACCATTGGATTTGATTGATGCTAATTTGATGCAAATTTTATTAACATATTGCAGAATGGGTACAATACAGTACGGCCAGAGAAAGACCAGAGAAAGACTTTCATCTCGTTTACATCAGGGTCCCCCATTTTCAATTCATCATAACATATATGACATAGATAGACAGTACTGCTACATCTATACATTTATGACATACCAGATTTACAAATACAGTACAGTTTGTAGGGATGGGAATTGATAAGATTTTATCGATACGATTCCATTATCGATTCTGCTTATCTATAAGATTCTTTATCGATTCCCTTATCGATCCCTGATAAAAAATAAATAGGAAATCTAGTTTGAGTAGTTTTCAATCACTGCACTTAGAAACAGTGAAACAGCGGGAGGATTTTGGGAGCATATGACAATGCAATTTCGAGCCCTTACACTTTTAATGTCAGCCACGCGTTGTCGTTAGTTCATGCCGACCGTTGAGTGCCCGCCAACGCTATATAGTGTTTGTTTGTCGTATTTTTTTTATTGGCGATTTGAATTCATATTTCATCAATCGAGCCTCAGGTTAGTGTTGCAGACTCTCTGAGCTCAATTGGGAAGATACCGCCCCCCATCGTCTCTCCCTGTGTAACTGCACCCCATTACTTTAGGGGGGGGGGGGGGGGGGGGCAGTTTCCTCATTTAACTTTTCCGTCAAGCCAACTGAAGAATCCATTGTGATCGCCGGCCCGGAAAACGCGTGGATTATAATAATAATAATTCATTTAATTTATATAGCGCTTCTCAGTAACCCGAAGTCGCTGACAGTAGTCGGGAGCAGGGGTACAAACAAAGAGGCGAAAGCAAAGAAACAAAACAAAGCAACAAAGAAACAAAAACAAAGGAACATGAGACCATGGGGGGAACGGGGGAGACAGCCTGGTGGCACAAAAAAAGACTAGAGACATATCGATCAGGTTGGAGGGGAGGGGGGGGTTTAGGGGTGGGGGGGGTTGAAGGCAAGGGAGAACAGGTGGGTTTTGAGGCGAGCTTTGAAGGTGGAGAGTGTAGGGGAGTCTCTGATGGACTGGGGGAGGGAGTTCCAGAGTCGGGGTGCAGTGCGAGAGAAGGCCCGATCTCCGAAGTTTTTGAGCTTGGATGTCGGGACAGTGAGGGAGGCAGTGGAGGAGGACCGGAGGGAACGGGTTGGGCGGTAGGGGAGAAGGAGATCAGTCAGGTAGGGGGGGGCCAGGCTGTGGAGGGCTTTGAAGGTGAGGAGTAGTGTTTTAAAGTTAATGCGGTGTTTGATGGGGAGCCAGTGGAGGGAGTGGAGGACAGGAGTGATGTGTTCGCGGGACCGGGTGTTAGTGAGGAGGCGGGCGGCTGAATTTTGGACCATTTGCAGTTTATGGAGGGAGCGGGAGGTGATACCAGTGAGGAGGGAGTTGCAGTAGTCCAGGCGGGAGGAGATGAAGGCGTGAATGAGGGATTCAGCAGCGGGGGGGGAGAGGCAGTGACGGATTTTTGCGATGTTGCGGAGGTGAAAGTAGGATGTTTTGACGATGGAGCGGACGTGGGGGTCAAATGAGAGGGTGGGGTCAAGGAGGACACCAAGGTTGCGGACTAGGGGGGAGGGGGTGATGGTGGAGTCGTTGATGGTGAGTGTGATGGGTCCGGATCTGGTGAGGGTGGTTTTGGTGCCAATGATGAGGAGTTCAGTCTTGTCACTGTTGAGTTTGAGGAAGTTGTGGGTCATCCAAGTTTGGAGTTCGGTGATGCATGATTCAATGTGACTGAGGGGTGGGCTGTGGGGGGATTGTGTACTGATGTATATTTGGGTGTCGTCAGCGTAACAGTGGAAGTTGAGGTGGTATTTGCGGATGATGTGACCAAGGGGGAGAATGTAGCAGATGAAAAGCAGGGGGCCAAGGACTGAGCCTTGGGGGACCCCCTGTGTGACTGGGGAGGGGGGGGAGGTGTGGCCGGAGAGGGAGATGAATTGGTGTCTGTCAGTGAGGTAGGAGGAGAACCAGTCAAGTGCTGTGCCCTCAACACCCAGTTGGTGCAGCCTTTGGAGGAGGATGGAGTGACACACTGTGTCAAAGGCTGCACTGAGATCGAGTAGGATCAGGATGTTGAGGGCACCGGAGTCAGCGGAGATGAGGAGGTCGTTGATGACCTTTACCAGTGCAGTTTCGGTGCTGTGAGCGGGACGGAAGCCAGACTGAAGGGGTTATGTATTTACAGTACCCAACGCTGAATCAATAAACGCGATCGATATTTGGAATGGCGATCAGGAATTGGAATAATCTCTTTGGATAACATCTGATCTGAGGTAAGTAATTTATTTTACCAGTCTTAGGATAATCAGAGCTATTTTCACAGAGATATCAGCGTTTGCCCTATGCGTGTGTGTGGCTGTGCGAGCGATCAGGAAATGAGAGAAACGATATTTCAGCCCGCTTCTATAGCATGCATAAGTACACATATACTATCGATAATCTAGCGTTTATTTGAAAACGATTCATAAATAGGCCGAAAAATTACAACGTTTGTGTATGCCAGAATATTCCAGTAAATGCCGTTTATCACGCAATCTTTATATTTTCCTTGAAAACGAGGGCTTTTCAAAATGCTATAAAACGGAAATGAAGCGATTAAAAAAACAATCAGTTTCGACAATGTTGACTGCAAACAAACAAGTCAACGACGGGCAGATTAGACACATAGCCATAATTTAAGACAGATTATGCGTTCACAACGCTATCATTGAAGTGGGTGGTGGTATTTAACAGGGGTAAGGCAAACACAAGTGTTTAGTCCCTTGTTTGAGCCGAATCTGGGTTTAACATGGTTTGTGGAGCTCCCTCTGGTGTCTACTAGTGGATCTACTATTGGATCTACTTTCTCTGTGGATGGTTGTGAATAAATCTCCATTATGCTTCAATTACTGTGTGTTTATTGTATAGCAATAAGGTTGGTGAATTGGGCCATTTTATAAAAGCATTACATCACTTCTGAAGTCGTGTGTTACTCATTAGATCACGCCTAGGGTGGTCTAACGACCCTCCGCTGCGCGTCGGGCCTAACAACCACCCCTAGGTGTGATCTAATGAGTATAACACACTCCTGCGCATGATGTAATGCTTAAGTATAGCACCTTTCATACAAGAATTGCAGCTCAAAATGCTTCACAGCAGCAAAAAGACGGGCACAAAATGAGCACATAAAGTGCAGACATGTAAAATCAGTTTCACATTAGGATCTAGCATCCCAATAGGCCACTTTGTTTATAGTTTGATTATATGGCATAAAATGACATAAGCATAAAAAAGATAGCAGCAAGGTAATGCAAATCAGTTTTTCATATTAGGATCCATTAGGCCTCCGTTTGATCAGTTTTAAAATAGGCAGTAATAAAAAGAATAGTAAAAAGTGCAGTAAAATGATGCAGTGTGCAATAGAATAAAAATAGCCCTCATTTACAATAATCTGGTTACTTTACAGAACAGCTCAACTTCGAGTTTCTTTACAAAGGTCCGTTCTAACATCACAAGTTTTACTTCTCTGATCTCTGGTTTTGGGAGAGAGAGAGTAGCTCATATAGTGACTGAATGTTCTGGCATTCAGAGTTCTTCATTCGAGTGGTAAAAGGTGCATTTATATAACAGCTTTTATCCAAAGCGCTTTACAATTTGTTATGCACATTCACACCAACGGCGGAGGCGACCATGCAAGGTGCCGACCTGCACATCGGGAGCAATTAGGGGTCAACTCATTTGACTGCCACGCCGTTTTCCCATCTTTACTCCCTGGAACCAGCGTTAGACCATTTTCACGATGTTTGCGGACACATCGTATATTCTATATTATAGCTATGGAGACAATAGTATGGCTAATTTGACAGGCACTATTTATAGTCTAACATGGACAAACTAGTTCATTTCTACATACTTTCCTTTGTGCGCTATTCCACTCTAAACATCGGCCCGTTTAAAAATAATCCAGCCTCGTTTTCTAGATAGTGAGATATGACGTGTTATATGCATATGCGCAAATCGCTCGGGTTGCTCGCCTGAAACTCAAAATCATCAAGGGGGGGGGGGTTTACAAAGCTGCAATCGTTTCCAAAAGCATGTTTTAGGTTCGGTAAAATAGACCTTACCTTAGTCAGAAAGTACTCCAAAATGAATAATCCCAGCAGTTCCATCGAGATCGCTATTAGTCGTGTGCATTGGGCCTGGCTATAATACGGGAAACAATAGGTTTCAGGCGAGCAGATTGGCAACAGATAGCTGTGTGCTGATTCACTTTCAGGGGGAGGGGATTCCTGCCGCCGGAGGTACCTCAGTACTGAAAGACAACTGAGAGACCCAGTTCAGAAGGCCACCTGTCGGGATTCGATCGCTATTGCAATTATAACGTAGGCAGTAGTGCCAGGGAGACACAGGCAGGTCCACGTGAGTGTTTAGAATGGGAACATAGAAAAAAGGATCCAAAAACGAGAAAGTTAAGCGAGAAAGTTAAGAGTCTTGCTCAAGGACACTTCAACATGCTGCCAGGGAGGAGCGGGAATCAAAATGGGAACCTTCCGATTACCAGACGAGCGTTCTACCTCCTGCATGACAGTGTTCCCCTTCGAGTCGAACTTCCTGGTGAAATGGTGCAAACAAAATAAATCTAAAATAAAATAGAAATGTCTACTAGAATCATGTCTCATATCTCTACAAATGAGGTGTGCTATCCTGGTTTTTGGAAACGTAATTTTCACTCATCAACACTCAGTGAGCCTGGCCAGGCCCCCTCACATGGCAGGAGTCTTGAATCAACACAACCATCATAAGAATACTGTGCAGTGCCAACATACTGGGAGATGCTACTTTTAGTTCTTCCGTCTTAGTAATACATCTCTATCAAATGCAAGGCTGGAAATGGGACATAAGTTTGCAATGTGGCTTCCTCACCCCCCCCCCCCCCCCCAACCCCAAAAAGGTAAACAATTCATTCAAAATGACAAATTACCTTCCCTCAGTCTCTTGACTAATTCCATCAGTCTCACACAGTTGGCACATCCTGAAAAACATTAACAGTGAGTTATGGTATACTAGTGGTGAGCATGAAGGACACAAGTTATGGTATTTTTCCCTTTATTACAGGTACAGGTAAAAATCTCATTCAGACAGTCTCATTTACAAGAGTGACCTGATCCACCAAACAAACATACCAAATACATAAAACAAGTTCCAGACAAAGTCCAAGAGGCTAGAATCTAGATAAATTAAATTAAATTAAGAGCAAGAACAAGAACAGGCGCCCCATGGATGCCCTTTCAATATTGCGTATAAGAAGCTTAAAATCTCCAATGGGAATTAGGTTCGGGAGCCTCAGTTCCTTCTGTAATAAGTTCCACATAGATGGGACAGAATAGGAAAAGGCTGTTTTTTTTTTTTTTTTTGTTCTGTGTGGGCAAATGGTAGAGAGTTAAAAGATCCTGTGACCACAGGCCAAAGCGACTGAACTCTTGATACAAGGACTAACTCTAGACAACATGCTGTCATTCTCTAGTTGACTGAGCTCTTGATACAAGGACTAAAGGTAAATATGACTGAGCTCTTGATAAAACTAACAGGTTCCAATAAGCTCCGACTCACCATGGTTCCGAGGTGACTTTAGGCCTCTAGCCCTTGCTGGGTCAGCCGAAGGTCCCAGGGCTTCAGCACTAGCAGGTGGTCTGCTTGTGGTCTGGCCAAGCGATGTCATCGCCATTGACCTTGCTGTAGGTGAAGGAAAATGGGTTTTGAAATAGTATTTGCTGTATTTTGTGACTGTAAAAGGTTAGTTTACATTGGAAATATTTGTAAACACTGAAGTGAAATAGACATTCATAGCATTATAGTATCTATACGGTTATTATCTAATAAGTATTACTACACAAACCAACCAACAAAGTATACAAGGAAAATGTCCAAGTGTCATAAATGTAACATTATGCAGAGGTACATTGACAATAAGCTCCAACTCACCGACCACGACAGACTTTAGGCCTCTAGCGCCCCTCGCTGGCTCAACACATGGCAGGGCTTCAGCGCTAGCAGCAGGTGGTACCAGATCATCTAAAAACACAGGGAGATGGAAGACTCAGAGGAGTAAAGCGTCGAGAGATGGATGGAGACTCAGGAGTAAAGCACAGACAAATGAGCGGCACGGTGGTGTAGTGGTTAACACTACAACACGACGGGATGGGTTAGGCGCAGAGACTCTATAGCATCGGCAACTGAGAAAAAGACAATGCATGCGTGTGTATCCCGTGTGCCGCTCAAATGGCATGTCCAGTTTGTTGCATGCCGATTAAAGACCCCCTAAAGAGGTCCTGCATTATTATTATAATGGAGACCGAGAAGAGTAAAGTGTTGAGATGGATGGAGACTCAGGAGTAAAGCACAGAGAGATGGATGGAGACTCAGAGAGGGGTAAAGAAGAGTTCTCCTTCACCTGAATTAGAAATAACACAACATAATTTCCCCCACAAAAAAACATTCACAGTATTTACCCAACTTCTTCTTCTTCTTCTTGGCTCCCATCAAAGCTTCATTGCTGGTCATGATGAGAGTCCTCTTGGTCTGGCCAAGCGAAGTGTGTGCTGTTGGTGAAAAAGTAACTGCGTTAGATTTAAACACGTGTTGCTTTACCAGGGAGACCAGTGATTTCAGGGAACGATGAACCTATATCTAAATATGTAGATTTTTTTTATTAAACCACTACTTCCAACGCTTCCAGCTTATTTACAGGACACTACAGATGTTCAATAAAATCAAAGAGCAAGGTAATATTGGACCAGGCACTTACTTGGTGACAATGGATGTAGAAGCCCTTTACACCAGTATTGCCCATGACCAAGGCATGACAGCCATGAGAAATTTTTTAGATACTCGCACTGACTCGCAGGACCCCCCTACAGATTTTTTGGTTGAACCAACTAAATTTACTTTACTTAACGGTGTTTTTATTTCAGGACAAAATGTATCAACTTTATTTCAGGACAAAATGTATCAACTTTATTTCAGGACAAAATGTATCGACAAGTAAAAGGCTGTGCTATGGGTGCATGTTTTAGCCCTTCATATGCAGGCTTGTTTATGGGAAAATGGGAGGAGGACTATGTGTTCAACACTCAAAACGTATTTAAAGATAAGATCATCTGGTGGGCCAGATATATAGATGACATCATTATGTGGTGGAAAGGCACTATTGATGAATTGAAAGCATTTCATAGTTATTTGAACAACACTAACCCAAATATAAAACGGTCTCTAGATTTTAGTCCTGATAAGATCCATTTTCTGGACTTAGAAATCACTAAAGATTTGAATGGTGACCTACATACGTCATTGTACAGGAAGTTAACGCATAAAAATACTATTTTACATGCAGAGAGCTTCCATCCCTCTACTTTGATCAACAATGTTCCCTACGGCCAATTTAAAAGAGTACGTAGAATCTGTGACAGTGAAGCTGATTTTAGAGAAAAGAGCGGAGAAATGTATGATCGCTTCAGAGAACGTGGCTATACACATAACACTCTTAAAACAGCTATATCTGAAGCCGCTACTGTAGAACGCAACTCTTAAAAAGAAAGACACTAAAAGAGAAAACCGATAGTGTTTTTCTCTACCACTTATAGTACTAAGGCCCTTGCTGTTCGCAATATAATTAAAAAGAATTGGAGTCTGATCCAATGTGATGAGGCTCTGTCTAACATATTCCCTGACCCACCCCTCTGTACATTTAGGAGAGCCCCCAATCTCGGAGATAAATTAGTACGAAGCCATCTACCGGCAGATGTTAAATCTACATGGTTACCAAAGCCTCCTATAGGAACGTATAGATGTAGTCACTGCAAACAATGCGATGTGGTGGTAAGATCAAAATGATTTACCCACCCAGTTACAAAACAGACATACTTCTAACAGCTTTATTAATTGTCAAACGACACATGTTATTTATATACCGTCTTGTTCCAAATGTGACTCTTATGTTGGTCGTACGAAACGCCGCCTACTTGATCGACTGGCAGATCATAAATATGCTATCAAAACTAACATGGATTATGCAATGGCTAAACATATTCATGAAGTTCACCAAAGTACCTCTGTTTTATTTACAGCTATCGGAATTGACAGTGTTCCACTCACGTCTAGGAGGAAATAGACAAAGAATTCTAAACCAGAAAGAAAGTCGCTGGATCAATAGACTACAGGCCACCTCACTCCCAGGTTTAAATGATTCCATAGACATGGTATCATTTTTATAGGCCAGTAGAACACTATCAAAATACAATAAATAACTGTGTAAATACAATAAATAGATAGACTACAGGCCACCTCTTTGCAGGTTTAAATGACTATGGACATGTTGTCACTTCTATAGGCTAAGTAGGTTACATTATATAGTAGTATTTTTTGTCTTGCATTACTCAATGCTCTTACATTGTTGTTTAATATTTTTTGATATTATTATTGATCTATTCTATGTTTGTTTTGACTCATTTCCTTATGTTGTTATAATATTTTGAGTGTGTGTATATATACATATAATATACAAATGTTTTATTTCTATTTAGTATTATTGTATATTCCTTCAACGTAGACATAACTTATAAGTGGATTGTCTAACTATGTCAAGTTGAGAATGTGCTTTGCCTTCATTCATTTGGGACCAGCTGTCCCCCATTGTAATTAGTCACTCCCAGAGTTCTGTTTTTTCCTTTTTTCTTTATTTAGTCACAGTATTGTTTTGTCACAGCTACAACACCCTGAAGAAGGCCATGTGTAGGCCGAAACGTCTAGTTTAAAAAAAAAAATCTAAATAATGTAAGCCAACAAATAAAGGCTTTTTAAAATTTGTAGAGCTGCCTTGGATCTCAACTTTTTTTCTATAAACATGTTGCTTTATGTTGATAATGTTGGTGTGTTCCTTTAACCTGTTCCACCCGACTGCAACTTGTTCTTGTTCGCAGACGACTCAGCCCTGCTGGTCTCTGACAAGAACAAGTTACAGGTTGAAAAAACCCTCAGGTCGGAACTAGGCAAAATCTGCATATGGCTCGCTGATAACAAACTATCATTACACATGGGCAAAAACTATCATTACACATGGGCAAAACAGAGTCCATTCTCTTCGGTTTAAATAACAAACTCAGCAAGACCGACGGCTTCTCAGTTACAGTGGGTGACAATATTGTCACAAGGAAAGATGAAATTACCTACCTGGGTTTTATCCTAGAGGCTAATCTTTCCTGTGACAAAATGGCATCCAATGTAATAAAAAAAAGTCAACCAACGAACTAGATTCTTGTACCGGATCTCCTCTCTGGTAAACAATAATACCCTGAAGACTCTGGCAGGAGCACTCATTCAAGGGCACTACGACTATGCTTGCACCTCATGGTACCAAAGCACCTCAAAGGCACTAAAAAACAAAATTACAAACATCTCAAAACAAACTGGTCAGACTACTGCTTGACCTTACTCCTAGAACCCACCTCACCCCTGCCCACTTTGACAACCTAGGATGGCTTAGAGTAGACAAGAGTACAGCAACTTGCAATGGGCCTGGTCTACAAGATACACTACTCGACCAAGGTACATGTCAAAATACTTCCCAAAGGTCAGTGAATACCATGATCACAACACCAGAGGGAGCTCCACAAATCATGTTAAACCCAGATTCGGCTCAAACAAGACACTAAACACGTTTCGCAATTATGCCACATCAATGTGGAACGCCCTACCCAAAGCTGTAAAGGAATGTGAATCACTACCCACTTTCAAAACTACTCTCAAAGAACACCTAAGGGAGACTGCAATTCGAAACTGGCCCCTGTAAATGTCCTAACCCAACCCCCTCCAATGTACAGTAAATGACCAAGTATGGTTGTCAATATTCCAATGTACAGTTTTGCTTGTACAGTTGTACAGTGTTCCCCACCCACCCCTCCTCCAATAGGTTAAAAGTGCCATTAGATAGTTTTAACTTCTCGATTTGCTGAAGTCTATTACAAGACTGCGACCATTTTGGAAAATTTGAATCATGGGAATTGTAGTTTTTTTTGGGGCCATTTTGTCGAGGGGATGCATAGCTGTGGATCAGTGTTGGAATTATTCCGAACTACACTTCCTGTCAGATACTGTGGGGGTTCAAAGTTCAGCGTTCTGAATGAATTATTTCAATAACTGTTATTATTCGGGATAATAAGCCACAAAAGGTAACGTTTGACAAATATTGAAACGCAGTTAGTTTCTCCTCCCTATTGTTAGCATGTAGCAACAATTAGATCTGAAATTAGTTTCAAAATGGTTGCACTGTGGTGAAAATAAAAAGGTACAGTAAATTACAGTAGATATCATTATCCGTTCTTATGCACACCTGGTGATACTAAATCCAAATTGAACTCGGGCATTTGAAAGATAATGTATATATATTAGGTGGGCATAGATGTATTATATTTTTTTATCTAGATTCATCTATCTGCAATCCTGGAGTTAATCTAGATTAAAATGGCTCATTTGAAGTCTGCCGAAGGCATTCAAAATATGTGTGTTCTACCTAGGGATGGGTATCGGTAGGATTTTATCGATACTACTACGTAGATACAGCGGGTGGCACAGAAGTCAAGAAGACATCAGAGTGCGAATCAGAAAAGCAAGAATGGCATACAACCTACTTGGTCGAGTATGGAGGTCTCGCGAAATAAAAAACACAAAGCTGAGGATCTTTAACTCCAATGTTAAATCAGTCCTCCTGTATGGCTAGGAGACCTGGAAGACAACCGTAGGGCTGAAGCAGAAAGTACAGTCCTTCATAAATTCCTGCCTCCGCCGCATTCTAAGAGTGAGATGGCCAAATGTCATTACAAATCTGGACCTGTGGGAGCGCACAAAACAACTACCCCCGCCAGAAGAAATAAAGAAGAGAAAGTGGATGTGGATAGGCCATACTGTACCCTGAGAAAGGAAGACACAAACATCACCCGTTAAGCCCTACGATGGAACCCACCTGGAAAGGCCTGCCGTGTTTCGAGGCGGCAGGCCTCGAAACACCTGGCGCCGTTCTTGGGAAGGGGAAATGAAAGAGGCTGGACTGGGATGGCACAACATCGTTCGGGAGGCCAAAAACCGCGCAACATGGAAAGAAATAGTCAGTGGCCTATGCTCCGCAGGGAGTGCAAAGGCTTAAGTCAAGTAAGTCATTACTTAGATACTGCTTAACGGTTCGGTACTTTATCGACATTCCTTTATTATTTATAACTTTATAAATAAATTCTCTTCAGCAACAGCAGCAACAATGTTTTAAATGTGTCTGAATTATAGACTTTTTATAATAAACAACAAATTTAAGATAAAAAAAAAAGATACACTGAATGATTAGTTGTTACCTAAAGCCCTTGGACTCTACTGTAGAGAAGGGGCGCAGGCCTTCAAACTGGGTCACAGCCCTGTGACACTCGTCGTCGTCGTCGTCCCCCCCCCTACCTCTGTCATCCTTCCTAGCTGCTAGGGTGAAGGGACTTGGCTTGGCTGGGACCGGTGGAGGGAGAGGGAGGAGGCGTGGGCTGTCATCTTTCAAATATATTTGTAGCTAAACAATAATATTTTATTTATCAGCCTATTCATAATAATTCGTTATTAGCCTAGCTAACTCCGTATTATCTTGGCCTACCTGCAGTGGACGTGCATGGAGATGGAACACTGCGAGCAAAGCAGTTGAAAACGGCACATTTCTGCAGTAATGTTCTGTTTTGACAACAGATGTTTTGACAAATTGCTTGTATTGCCACCCATACTTGCAAATGTTTTATTGCACTTGTGGCAACGTGCGTTGTCGGCATCGACTTTCGTAAAGTGTACCCAGACTTTCGCTTTGTTCTCTCCGCCATGATAATAATAATAATGAGCGCAGAGCTCGGTCTGTGTCCTCAGCGCTTCAACACTGCGCCACAGATAGGCCCCGCCCTGAAGTACCCGTATGTGTATGTTGTGAGTGAGCGGCTTCTCGTGCAGACAGAGAGGAGAGGAGACCCAAGTTTGAGAAATAGATTAACGGCGTTAATTGTATTATCACACGATAACAGTCCGGCGTTAACGGCTCAGCTCTAATATATATATAAATGTGCGAATTGGCTATAATAAGGTAATTTATAAGCATCATATTCTATAATAATATTTCAAATAGCATTGGTCCGGATGAGAGAATTCAGTACTGTATCTACAGAACCTTCTGTTTAATCATCTTCCCTTTATTAATTTCCTTAAGATTTTGTGTACACATGATCTCAAGAAGGTACTGAACCAGTGGCAGTTTTTTAAGTTTAGTCAGTATTATCATGGTGTTATTCACTGTAAAGAAAAATCATAATTCATATTCTCCTTCGTTTCATCACAATTTAAGCAAGCCTAGTAATAGACACAATATTTCTGACACTGAATACATTCCCTGAGGTCCATAGATTTACCTAGATACCAAGAATATGCAAATGGCCCTTGTAGAAGTAGAGCAATATTCCATTTACCTAGGTATATATTTTAAGCGAAAATATTCCACGGGTGGAACAGGTTAACCTCTTAAGTCCGACGGGTCCGGTACCGGACCCAAAATGACATCACATCATAAATCAATCTCTCCAGACTGTATGACATAATGTTGCGTTATTTCTTTTCAAATCTAGGCAAGCGTAAAGACCCTAATCCTGTCAAAACAGCAGTCAGTGTATATTTTCAACAATATGTTTGTTTACCAATAGGCTAAAGTGTTAGTGAGATTTTAGTTTATGGAATGTCTTCATAATTTAGCGAATATCCGCCATTTTTAACACTTTGATTGCCTAAGGCTAAATTCATGATATACCATCCCTTGCCAGCTCTATTTGTCTATGGAGAAGTTCCCCTTCTTTGCAGGGCTATAACTTTTTAAATTCTATTGCTAAATTGCCATTATTAGGGCCCATTCAAGGTCCTATATGTATTGTTCATTGTGTAGCAACGTTAAACTTTTTCATTCACATATTCATAGTAAAATATAGTCTACTCTAAAGTATAAGTATGTTTTCATCTCTTTCTGCAGCTTTCTCCAGAACGTGATTTATAGCCCCAAATGCATTATATTGATGATGAAATACAGTTTGGTAGGAATCTGTGCGAGATCAAACATTTCAATTGGACGTACTTCTACAAATTTCTACGTATCATCTGATGATGACCGGATGGGCGGGGGATCGTTTATAATTCCGTGGGCAGCGTTATATCATTCATCTAGTGTGGGTGATATGATCATCAGAGCAGTTTATATCGAACACGTTCAAAAATAACGCTGAATCTTAACGTATCTTCCTCACGCCGTTGGACGATGAGCGTGGAACTGAAATATTCCTATTATGGGATGTAGAAATACGCAATCTATTTCCAGGTTGTATAATAGTATATACGTCCAAATCATGTTGTTTATCGAGTTATTGGCAACGGATCGCTATGTATTGTGTCGAGATCGAGTGCCGGGACCTATAGAGTGCCCGGAAGTAATATGGACGATCAGCACTTCATCCACATGACTTCCTGTTTGGCGCTTCTGCCGATCGGCCACCAGATGGCGCTCTTGAACCGCTAGAGGGTTGAGAGGAGGCCAGCACTGTGTCTCAGGGCTGCGGAGGAAAAATATGATTCCGTCACAGATTTTTGAAATATCTGCAACTTGAGCATGGCGGGGAAGGACACCTAAACACGTTTTCGGCACTTAAAGTGTTATTTTGCGTCGCAACTTCGTTTGTAGTCATGAGGAGAGGGCATCCAGAGCTCTCAATGAATGTTGAAATTCTGAAAAACTACATTACCTAGCCCAGCCATTCTCAACCTGTGGTACGCGTACCACCGGTGGTACTTGGGCCCCCTGCTGGTGGTACTCAGAGGGATCCCTGGAATCTCAATGTTTTTCAAAAATGAAATAAAACCAACTTTAAAATCAATAAAACATGTTGTACAGCAGGGGTGTCCAAAGTCCAGCCCGAGGACGAATTTTATACAGCCCGTGGCTTCATTCCTAAATTGTATTATGAACGCCGCAAGCACCGTCAAACAAGAATGAATTATTCATAAAAGTTAAAGTTGCAATTTCTTTCTTCGCCTCAGGGTGGCAGCACCTTCTCTAGCTAATTGCGGTCTCCACATGACCCCCATATTATGTCCGGAATGCTGGCAAGGAATGGTGCGCTCCAACCGTATACTGCACGCGTAATACTGGAATACAACTCCATTCATTCAACGAGGCCATGTATCCTGCAATATAGCCATGGCGAATGCACCTAAAAAAAGAAAAGTTGATGAAGAGGGCTGCCGCTTCCAGGAGCGGTAGAAATTTGAATATTTTTTCACTAAATACAGAAGCAAGTGTGTGTGCCTAATTTGCAAACGGAACGTTGCCGTTCAAAGGAAAACCGCACCAAAGCAAGCTATGAAGTGGCGATGTTAACACGTTATTAAGTAATTTTTTATTCATTTTTCATCAATCTAGCCTCACGTTACCACTGGGACTCTGAGCTCGAACAGGGAAAATACCGCCCCCTATCGTCTCCCGGATGGTAATGCACCCTTTGGATTGGACTGAATGAAAACGCATGGGGAAAAGAAATCCGGAATCCACATTTGACTTGTCAGGCATGTAATCCGAGCCTTTTTTTGTGTATTCCAATAAAGGGCGATTCCTGCAGAATAACTTTTTTCTTTTTTTAAAACTAGCGTTTTTCAAAATGGTATAAAACGGAAATGTACAGATGAAAAACAATCCGTTTCGACAATGTTGATTGCAAGCAAGTCATTGATAAACGACGGGCGTATTAGACACATAGCCATAATTTAAGATATAGTTGCGTTCGCAAATGTGCTCGCCCTCTTATTGAATAGAGCGCTGGCACTCAAGCGCTAAATCGTGCGCCCCCTGCTGGCACTCAGTGTTAATTGCAAAACAGTGCAAACCTTTTACAGAAGGCGAGTTTATTAAAGACTGATGAAGGCAGTGGATAGCATTTGCCCTGAAAAGAAGCAAGCGTTTGCTAATACGCGCCTTGCTCGAAACACCGTGGCCAGGAGAGTTGAAGAATTATCAGTGGACATTAACACTTTGAGTGCCAGCCACGGCATAATTCGTTATTTCATGCCAATCGTTGAGTGCCTTTTTTATTAGCAATTTCCATTCATATTTCATTAATCTAGCCTCACGTTACCACTGGCACTCTGAGCTCGAATTGGGAAAATACCGCCCCCTATTGTCTCTCCGGATGGTACTGCACCCCATTGGATTAGACTGAATGAAATGGATGGGGGGAAAAAAAGAGTCCGGATTCCACATTTTACTCGTCAGGCATGTAATACGAGCCGATCCCATTCATTGCCCACCACCAGAACAGCGTGGAATATATATGTTTCCAGTACCCAGCATTGGATCAATAAACACGATCCATATTTGGAATGGCGATCAGGAATTGGAATAATCTTTTTGGAGAACATCTGATCTGAGGTAAGGAATCTATGTTACCAGTTTTGGGTTAATCAGAGTTGTTTTTCACAGAATTCACAACGTGTGTGTGACGTGTGGAGTTAGGCGCTGAGCGCGGCACGAATAAATGATTTTTCTGCCCACTTTTGTATCGTGCAACATAAGAACACAAATACTCTCGATGATCTAGCGTTTATTTGAAAACGATTAATCAGCCGGAAAATGACAACGCGTTTTGTGTATTTCTCTGAAATTACTAGAACTCCCCGAAACTATACTCTTATTCAAAACGGTATAAAACGGAAATGTACTGATGAAAAAACAATCAGTTTCGTACATGTTGACTGCAAGCAAGTCATTGATAAGCGATAGTGTATTAGACACAGCCATAATTTAAGATATAGTTTATGCGTTCGCAAATGTGCTCGTCCTCCCATTGATTAACGTGGTGGCATCCAACAAAGACAGAAAATAAACTTCATTCATTGAATTAATAAACTGTATGCCTCACTGTCACTGTGTGGAAGAGACTGGGATCATTCTTTTGTGCAAGGCAACATCAGGCTCGACTTAAAACATTACTTTCCTAACTTAGTGAAACTAAATGTAACAAATTAACTCAATGGTTATTTCTTATTTTATTTATTATAAAAAAAAAATTAAATTCAAAATCTTTTTACCGATACCGCTATTTTACTGATATCGGCGGCCGATACCGATACCAATATCGGAGCATCCCTAGCTTCAATCCTTCTTTGCTCTCAGAGAAAGCATTTCGGGATCAAATGATAGAATAGAAATACTTTATTCATCCCGAGGGAAATTTGGCACTACAAATCGCTCATAGTAACCAGTAAACATTTAGGTAGACAAAAAGATCTCGACTCATTGGTTAGACTAGGCGTTTTTGTTTTCGTTTAGTTGCTGAATGAATACGTTTGCTGTCCCAGTTAAATAGAAATGCCGTTTGGCAGGAAAACGCGTTGCCCTAGCAGGAACGCTGAAACAGTGTTTTCGTTTTGGATACTCGCCAAAACTCACCGACAACGTGTCGTGTAATCTGCGCAGAGCCGTTGTTGCTCAACGCCCATGCGCAGTAGATACCGACATCTGCGTGCCCTCACCAACGTCCGGTTACGACAGCTGTCCCAAATAGCTGCAGCTACCATGTGTTGTCAAGTTATTGTTATAAGGACCCCAGTCCAAGCTACAACAGTCTGCATTCCCTTAACAATTGTTTGTATTGAGCCATAATGTATTGTACCCATTCTGCAATTTGTTAAATAAAGTTTACATCCATTCATTCTGCTAGCATTAAGGATTGCATGAGCAGCTGGCTAACATGAGCTAACGTTAGCTACCAGACCCTGTTAGCTCAGAGCTCCTCTTTCAATCTTAACAAGCATTAAACAAAATGGCCCAGTCATCTATTCACCTTTGTTTAATGCATGAGGCGTTGTCTAATGTTATCTAGCTACTGATAGCTCATGATATCATCAGTTTGGTGATGGCTGGCTAACGTGAGCTAACGTTAGCTGCTAGCCACAATGCTATAGTTATAATGGCATATTCCTATCGCGTTAGCATGTAAGCTAACAAAATTGGCACCGATGAGACTAAACTCCGCTCTTGGTGGTCAATTGTGTTGATGTTAGTTTTGTTTCATCAACAAATGAGGCAGAACACAGTGAATGTATCAGTTTTGTTTATTGCACTTGTATAGCACTTTGATGAAAAATAAATGCTTCATTGGCTAAAATGGCTCACGGAGGCATTTAAAGATGGTGGCTTGTTGATATTTTTTTGCAGGAAAGTGTATTGGCACAAGTTCTGATGGTTGAAAATTGCCTTCATGTTCGCCACCTACTGCCACCTACTGCTTTGGCATTGTACTACATCACTGTGCTCAGGTTGCAAAACGAATGTCTAACTCGGCTGCCACTACGTCGCGCCCTGGAAAGCGAAACTCATCTTGAAAACGAAACGAAAACAGCCTAGGTGTAACTCAAGCCCAGTTTATGGAAATGAATGATACCGGTGATGTCTCTGATGATACATTGTGGGAGTCTGTTAAGGTGGTATTGAGAGGGCACATTATATCTTATGAAGCCTCTGAAAAGAGAGAAAGACATAAGCGCTTGGCTGAAATTGAAACACAGCTTCCCTCGTTGGAGCAGGTTTACAGACTCACAATCCCAAACAGACCTAAATAATATTTGCAAATTGAAGTTATGAATACAACTCTATTCTGGGCAAGCAAGTTAGCACCCTCCTCCTTAAACTCAGACCTAAGCACTTGTTACAACAAGCCTCTTCCGTGTTTTGGTACAGTTATGTGCTCCGCGCCCTTTTCAAGTGGTCCCAGGGACAGAACAGTCATCCGCTCCCGGGGACGGAACACAGTGTTCTCACTAGGGCTGGGCGATATGGCTTCTAAATGATATCATGATATGTTTTGGCTATGTTACGATACACATCACGATATTTTGAAATGTCCTCTAAAGCCCTTAAAAATGCTTGATTGAACCCTTTGAAGCATACAGTCATGGCAACATGACGATTAAAATAGTCCCTGCAACATATGTCTGCATTAAACCATGAAGATGCTTTAAAAAAAATTATTAAACGTTTCTAAAAGAGTAGTCTACTGACTAGGCCAAGAGAATTATCAAGGACTCCAGCCACCCAAACAACTGCCTCTTTGAACTGCTGCGGTCAGGCAAGCGATACCGGAGTCTCATGGCAAGCACAGAAAGACTCAGAAGAAGCTTCTATCCCCAGGCCATCAGGTTGCTCAACGAGCAATAACACCATGCAACAACCATCAAATGCACTCACAACACACACATCCATAAGCACACTCACTTTAAACAAACAACATACTGCAGTACCCACTCTCCACACTTTAGAACACACTTTATATTTATTGGTAAAGGATTTGCACTACAACCCATACCTCAGTACACCTTACTGTAAATTGTACCTCATCCAATTTCTGCTTTGCACTATATAGTATATTGTATGGTAACTCAGTTACTTCTATTCTGCATCGAACATTGTACATATCTGTATATACTGAACACTGTCACCTATTTTTACATGCTATACTATTTTATTTCACACTTATCTTTTGTCTAGCACAGTCTCTGGAGCGTAACAGAAAGAAGCATTTTGTATAAAAGTATTCTGTACTTCTGTATGACAACTATTAAAGAAACTTGAAACTTGAACGTGACAGTAATACAGAAAGAAATGTATTAACATCCAAGACCATTTATATAAAAACTCTGGGTGCCTAAGACTTGTGCACAGTACTGTTTTCTATCCACATTAGCCAAAAATACACGCACACTAACTACTGGAGAAAATAATAATCATGTAACCGAGGAATGGTCCGCCTATACTTTTAATATATAGTAATATAAAATCACGGGAGACTTGATAGCTTAGACTTATGATTTTTACCATCAGCAATGTTATAACATACTACTGTACTGGTAAACGAAACACTGTAAAGGTGTGTGTGCATCATCATCATATATATATACACTTTTTTTTAATTGCATGAAACATTATGAAGTATTCCCTTATGCCGCTTTTCCACGGTACCTACTCGGCTCGGTAGTACCCCCTATAGATTAGATCAGGGGTAGGCAACCCTAGGCACGCGTGCCTGCATAGGCACGCGGGGGCATTTGCATAGGCACAGGGGGCAGCATCAAAAAAATAAAAAAACGTAAATTATTTTTTTTAAATATTATAGTGAAATATTTTGCACTGTTGTCGCATTTATCTTGTTGAAATCCTCCCACAGGTTCTTTTTACTACCACATATTTAATTGAGACCCTTTATTTGTTTATTATTTCAATTTAGCTGGAAATTGCTACATCATTCAGTAACATTTGCAGAGCCTTATAACAAAAACATTATTATGGTCACCATTGTGACCAGTGGGATTAATCAACAAATTTGATTATTTATTTTTCTATTTCATTGAACATTGCACATGTTAAAAGCAATTTTTTTTACTCAAAATGTGAGTATTACCAAGTCAACTTGTGTTCTTAAAACAATGACAATAAACATAGTTTTATTAGGTTGAAATAATGTGGTTGTGTACTTATTTTTCTGTTTATGGATTGAAAACTGAAAACCTTAATGCACAGAAACTGAACTCAATATTTTTAAGTTCTGGTAACTTATTATTATATATTTTTTTACAGTGTAGTCTTGCGATCAATCAAAACTTATTTACACGATATACCTCACATTCACCCTCCATTCACATCCTGGTGTTCTCCATTAGGCCTGTAGGTGGAGCTATGACAGCACACGTACAGTACACACACCAATGGTGTGTGATGTGTCCAAAAATGAATGGGCAAATGTGAGTGAAATGGTCGCACTGTATGCAGCTGTTTGTCTGCATTGCATCCCCCCCCCCCCCAACTCAGATTTAGGGTTGATACAACCATCATAATAATATTGTTAATAATAACAATAACAATAATGATGTAATAATGTAAAAAATGTCATTAAAAAGATCTGATTATGAGAAAAGAAAATTACGATGCATGGAATATTGTTGAGGCACACTAGTTACAACTATATTTCAAACAGGCACTCCATGTCAAAAAGGTTGCTGACCCATGGATTAGATAGATATAAAGACTGTACCCCCCCCCCCCGTCAGTGTAGCTGGGGCGCCGTGACGTCATCTTCAACGTGACACACGGAGGATTTCGACGCTAGCTATCAAGCTACTGTATGAATCCAGTGCCTTATTAGCTCAATTACGCTAGCTGCAATGCTAACCGTTAGAATGCGAGGCTACTACCAGTTCATCCACCTCGGCGCCTCCATATTCCATTGAAGTTTCTGAATAAAACATGTAGGGCTAACGTTTAAACTCGCGAAGCTCTCTCCACTTCTCACTCTCGTATCCCCGGCTGTCTCCTCAAAACAAACATGTGGCGCCGCCTCTCAGTGTCTGGGTGTGTGTGCGCGTGCATGCGTGTAAGTTGGGGCGAGTGTGCATTTATTTTCTTTGAGAGGCAGAGACGGAGAGAGTAAAGGCAAGCGCTGCGCCAAAGTAAGTCATCTCAACCGCGGCATCTTATAAACTGATGTGAGGGATTGTGAGAAACATCACAATGTCCGCTATACGTTTAAAAAGTGTAAAGTTTATGAACTGTACCCGATATTTATTTAATAGTCATATCGCCCACCCCTAGTTCTCACTACACTACTTTTTGGGCAATCGTGCTCGGAAACAAACAGCCCCGGATGCCTAGTGTGAAAGCACCCTAAAAGTACAGTCACTCTAAGGACTATAATGTTTTTTTTTTATAACTTAATTTCTTTCCAGCTCAAGGCTGGATGCCCCTCTAGCTCATGGAATGAACTCCAACAGATTGTCCCCCCCTGTTGCAGAGTTTAAAACCTTGATCTCTAACCATTGGCAATCAAGTTGTACGTGTTTTAATTCGTTTTTAGATCCTTGATCTTTGCCTCATCTTGTCGTCTTATAGTTATGATTTTATATGCTTTTGTTTATTTATGCATGTACACTCAACATGCATTTAGAGTTTAAATAAAGTTTTGAAATGAAAGCCTGGGCACGTCTATTCGAAAGGCAACCGGTTCATGCGTTTTGCTAATCTGATTGGCCACTGACGTTTCTGGTCATGTGACATGTGCGCCCAATCGCGTGATGCGCCCATTTCCACCTCGACCAGCAGCAAACTACCTAACGCCTAGTTTATCACTGGTTAAGCTTAGGAGACTCTTTCGACGTTGGTTAAGGTTAGAGTTTGGAATCAGGGCTGGCGTTCTATCGCCATGCTCTAAGACAAACTCTAACCTTAACCAACTTCGAAAGAGTGCCTAAGCTTAACCGGCGAAAGAACTTGCCGTCACACGATTGGTGCGACCAGCAGTGGCCAATCAGAGCGCAAAACGCGAACGCGGAAGCATGAACCGGTTGCCTTTCGAATAGACGCAGCCTGGGCCAGTGTCTTCATACCTGTAGAGGCTGCTGCACTGCCTCTAGTGGCGGGAGGTCTGAGAGTCATTATGGATCTCCGAATGTCTGATGGAATGCCACTGGCCAGAGGTTTTCTTGTGACAGCAGGCAGCTTTAATCCTACAGTGGGAATACAGGGAAAGACCAGGAGTATGGAGTCAGTTTGTCTCGCGTTCTCCCTCTCTCCCTCACACGATTTGGGACAGACAGGATCCTACCTGGAATTGAAGTGGTGCTGGTGGTCGGTGCTGCCGGGGCCATTGAAGTGGTGCTGGTGGTCGGTGCTGCCGGGGCCTTTCAAAGACAGAAGCCAAAATCCTCAATTTTTTGCAAATCAATGCAGTTGAATAGTCACCTTAGGATCGATGCAATGCGATGCATTGTTACACCCTATACAATATACAAAACTAAAATGTACAAAAATGAGGTAGAGGGGTAGTGCAAATCTGAGACATGCTCCTTAACCTCTTAATTGGCACCGACTCTGCCCCGGGACGTTTTGAGGACGATTTGCCCACCGGCGACCTCTAGCGGCTCGGTGTGCATATTTTTATATACAATATATAGCTAATTAAATCCCCATTTGTTGCCTGTCGATTGCCGTTCCAGGCGACAAAACCCGTTCAGCGGTTCTCGAGTTACATGCCAATATGTGAGGCGTGCGCCAAAGTCTTTAGCAGACTTAAAAAAAAAATCAAATACCACTCCCGATGCTCTAACTCAAGTCAATTATTTGGCGATCTCGAAAGTTATTTGACAGGGTGGTAATCAATGAGTGTGGCTTTCCAATGATACCCCACGTGGGGATGAGCGAATCAGGGATCTAGGTGAGTCACGAGTGAAAACAGGAAGTAAAAAATTTGCCGAATAGGGCTGTCTTAAATACTTCGAAGCTTCGTTCGATGGCACAAGCTTCGAACATAAAAAAAAACGAAGTTAAAAAAATATATATATATATTTTTTTTTGCCTCCAAAATCTTGCGCCTCCATTCCAATGAAACGAAAGTAAGCAGCGCCTTCCCGCCTCCATTCCAATGAAACAAAAGTAAGCAGCGCCTCGACTCCACCTCTCTACAACAAGCACATGGAGATTATCTGTGTTGAAAACAACAAGGACATGTGCAGCAGACATAGACAAAAAAGCGAAGCAATGCCGTTTGTTATTTAAGACGGACAGATTTGTGTTCATTGTGCTGCTTTTTTAAAGTGTCCCGACCCATATAAAAATATGTCTTAATAAAACGTGCTTAATTAAGTCGAATTCTGCCTTTGTCTCCATCAACTACATATAAATATTTATATAATTGTTTGCTTGATAGATAGATGAAGGTTGCAACATAATTATGTAATGCCACTTTTGGGGGCACCAGTTAACACATTGTGCGCCATAAACGGCGTAAGTCGTTATTACCCACCATGCGTTGAAAGCCAACAACGGCGTAAATAGTTTTTGGGATCAATATTTCATTTTTTCGCCATGGCATTCATAATAGACCTCTCTCAAACCCTGCCCCTTTTCTTGATCCTCCAATCACAGCTGTCGCTTACCTCGGACTTCCTCGTACAAACTTTGTTTGTACGAGGAAGTCCGAGGTAAGCGACAGCTGTGATTGGAGGATCAAGAAAAGAGGGCAGGGTTTTGAGACAGGTCCATTCATCCAGCCTCCCTCCGGACTGCAGCGGCACCCTGTCTGAGATTGCAACGCATCAATACCGCCACCTGGTGGATGGTCAGGAGAGTTACACTCACGCCAAACCGGAAGTGGCGATTGGTGCATCGAGGAAATCCCTCCGGCAGTCATATCTTGTTACGTGGGTCCAGACAAACACTCTAGTGCATTTGGATCGCTTTCGAAACGCAATAATCGATATGATTTCGGCGTTTATTGCGCCATACAAACCGGAAATGGATCTAGGAGATCGACGTCAAATAATTGGGATCTTTTTCCTCCAGTCTCATCGGCGAACGGTAAGAGGACACTAACGTTATTTTCAGCCCGATTGTCCATTTCTTTGTTTACAATCAGTCTGATCAATATATCAACTAGGGCTGACCTTCAAAGCTTTTTTTGGCAATCGAAGCTTCGGGGCAGAGCTTCGATTTTTTTTTATTTTTTTTTTATATCTTATGTTGTGGGACTTGTACAGCAGTAAATTTGTTGTTTTTAAATGTGCTCTATAAATAAATTGGTTGGATTACTTAATTAAGTAGCCCCTTTCGTGACTGTGACGCAGCCAACAAGGTTTCACTCGGCTGCGCTGCCTGGGTGCAGTGGGGCTGCTCTCACAGCCAACGACATGACATTACATAATTATGTTGCAACCTTCGTCTATCAAGCAAACAATTATATAAATATTTATATGTAGTTGATAGACAAAGGCAGAATTCGACTTAATTAAGCGTGTTTTATTAAGATATATTTTTATATGGGTTGGGACACTTTAAAAAAGCAGCACAATGAACACAAATCTGTCCGACAGTCTTAAATAACAAACGGCATTGCTTCGCTTCTTCATCGACATGTCTGCTGCACATGTCCTTGTTGTTTTCAACAGATAATCTCCACGTGCTTGTTGTAGAGAGGTGGAGTCGAGGCGCCGCTTACTTTCGTTTCATTGGAATGGAGGCGCAAGATTTGAGAAAAAAAATTAATAAAAAGATTTAAATATATATATATTTTTAAACTTTGATTTTTTTATGTTCGAAGCTTGTGCCATCGAACGAAGCATCAAAGTATTTAAGACAGCCCCAATATCAACTAGGGATGTCCGATATTATCGGCCGACCAATATTATCGGCCGATATCGGCAGTAAAATGTGATATCGGAAAATATCGGTATCGGTTTAAAAAAAGAAAAAAACAATAACAATATTTGTTATATATATATCCAGTGAAATTATTAGTTACCTGAAATTATTCCGTTTTTTGGGGGGGGAAACCCTGCATATATCGGTATCGGTTGATATCGGTCGATATCGGTATCGGAAATTAAGAGTTGGACAATATCGGAATATCGGTATCGGTAAAAAAGCAAATATCGAGCATCCCTAATATCAACCCATACTAAATAAAGCCGTTACTGATGATAAAGGAATTATAAACGACCCCCCCCCCCCCCCCCCTTTACGCATGATGAAGCATAATGTATACCGATCATATACATTTGAATTTTTTAATATAGCGTGTATAGGAAAGAAACGCCAATCAATAATCTATCATATGCATCAGGGCCTATAACTAGCGTTTTTTGGAATTACAGCAGAAAATCTTAGGGTGTGTTCACATCTGAAAGTCCGGACTTTCTGGTCGACCAAATGTGAAAATGATACATTGTTTGCTTTTGGTCTGCGTTCACACTACCCTGTTTGGTGCGGATCTAATTTGTAAACAAAGGACATGCTGTCGCATCTATTGGACTATAGCACTCACAAACGTAATCAGTTGCCGGCAGCGTAATGAGAGAGATACTATTATGAGCACGGCGCTAGTGAGTGAGTGAGTGAGTGAGTGAGTGAGTGAGTGAGACCTTCCCTTCCCTTCCTGCGTAAGCTGTCAACTACTAGACAGCTGCATAGAAGCAGCTCGAGATGCGTTGTTGTTACAGAGCTGGTCCACGCTGCTATTATGAAATTACCCAAAAAGTATGTAAGCTTTTTTTTTTTTTTATCTGAGAGAATGTCCGCGAATGTCCTCATGCAGGAGAAAGTTGGGGGGTGCGCGCGGCGCGAGTCTATAGAGAGAGAGGAAGAGAGAGACTGCGTCTAGAGAGGAGAGAGAGAGGGAGGAAGAGAGAGACTGTCCACGTGCGGCGCCAGTCTAGAGAGGAGTACGCTACTTTGCTTCCTGGATTAGGTACTATAGTTCGATTGAAACGAACCGAGTCCCAACTTTTCAAGAGGACCATGGTTCGGTTGTTTGGTCCTCATTATAGTTCGGTTTGCGTTCACACCTGTACAAACCAAACGGACTATCGATCTAAAGGGACCATGGTCCACTTAAAGTGGACCAAACAGAGTAGGTGTGAACGCGCCCTTAAAAACATACTTGTATTCTCGACGGTATTAACACAACAATGTATGAATGAAGAAATATAACGTTCCCACATCCGGAACGATAGATAATCGATGTTGAATGGGCCATAGTAATGCAGATATAGCTATAATATTTAAAAAGTTATAGCCCTGCAAAGAAGGTAAACATCTCCATAAGCTTACAGCGGTGGCAGACTGGGTATAATGTTGGGCACAATGCCCGGCGCCCAATGTGTTAAGAGGTTAAAATGGAGAATTCATAAACAAAGGAGAATAGTAATCAAGAGGGAACAGTTGAATTTGCTATGTGTCATCAAGTTTGTTAGGTCTTGTAACAAGAGTTATTATGTAACAAGTTATTTCCAAATGTATTTAAAATATAATAAAAATCAATCATTCAATCATTAAATCGGGATGTCTGTCTAGCATGTTACGCTGTGACTAGGGATGGGTACCGAATTCGGTACTTTTGAGGTACCGAACCGAAACACGTCGGTACTACAGAGTATCGATTCAAGTGAGATACCGGAGAGACGAAAAAAAAAAAAAAAAAAATGTCTCATGTCAACGTTCACACGCACAATATATGCTTACCTAGGATTTGACTTGATTCAACAACAAAGCAGTCGGAGCAATGGCAAGCCGAAAACTGTCGAAATTGTAGTTATTTGAAGTTTGGATTTTTTTTCCACGACTGAGGTAGGTAAATTAAATTTCTTGAGACTAAAGTACCGAAAAAAGGTACCGTTGGGTACCGGTATCGATTCACAGGTACCGGTTCAAATGTGAAAGGTACCCATCCCTAGCTGTGACCTCACTTTAACCGATCATACATTTCTGTTCCTCTGAACCAACAGTAGTTAATGACCTGCCAATATAAAGTTAATATAAAACTAGAACAATAATAAAGTATACTTCCTGTGAAGCAGTAGTATTACTCACCTCGTCTTGGGCCTTCCTCCTAGTCACAGGGAGACCAGAACGTGCTGGTAGAGTAGATGCCTGCTTGTATTTCATTAGCTGGGAAGCAGCTTTAGGAGGCAACAAGGATCTAGCACCTATTTTGTTTGCCAGAGGGGAGACTTGTGTGACCGACACGGCAGGGGAATCACCATACAGCCTTTGCTGCACCTCGGTGGTCCTTCCCGTTTGGCGTTCGGCTTTCAAGTTGCGAGTTTTAGAGTCCGGCATGGGTGTGGATGCAAACAAAGGGCCGGACTTCAACTCTATTGAGGAATCAGAATTGTTTCCCAAATCCATGCTTCGGTGACATAAGGAGCCGGAGTTAGCATTCACCCTGGGCAGGCTTGAGGATGTAGGGAGTAACCCTGTGCCTGGGATACTAGACATTGGAAGAGAATGAATGTCTGAAGCCTTGTTCTGGGGGGCATCATTTGCACTGTCAAAAGTCTGGTGGTCAACGGCTAGAGGACTAGCTTCAGCCAAAGTGGTTGTGCCGTTCAGCTTTTGAAGAGGATGGAGGTCAAACGTGTCATTCTTGGGCGAAACCCATGGAGCGCCAGCCCCTGCAGCCGAGCAAAGCTGGCTCAAAGGAGGGCAACTGTCAGAATTGTCGGTCTGAGAGCTATTATTGTAAACATCAGCCTCGACTTCTGTGGTTGTATTACAGAGACGTGATGGAGGGAGAGCAGAGGTGTTGTTCTGACAACCATTAGTGGCAACATCAGCCTTGGTCTCTGTGGTCGTGTTGTTGGATGGAGGAAGAACTACGGTGCTGCTCTCAGAACTACACGCTTGAACGTCAGCCTCGATTTCTGTGGTCATGTTGTTGAGATTGGATGAAGGAAGATTAAAGGTGTTCTTCTGACACCCATTCGTGTCAACACCAGCCTCTGTGGTCATGTTGTTGGATGGAGGAAGCTCAAAGGTGTCATTCTTGGGCGAAACCCATGGAGCGCCAGCCCCTGCAGCCGAGCAAAGCTGGCTCAAAGGAGGGCAACTGTCAGAATTGTCGGTCTGAGAGCTATTATTGTAAACATCAGCCTCGACTTCTGTGGTTGTATTACAGAGACGTGATGGAGGGAGAGCAGAGGTGTTGTTCTGACAACCATTAGTGGCAACATCAGCCTTGGTCTCTGTGGTCGTGTTGTTGGATGGAGGAAGAACTACGGTGCTGCTCTCAGAACTGCACGCTTGAACGTCAGCCTCGATTTCTGTGGTCATGTTGTTGAGAGTGGATGAAGGAAGATTAAAGGTGTTCTTCTGACACCCATTCGTGTCAACACCAGCCTCTGTGGTCATGTTGTTGGATGGAGGAAGCTCAAAGGTGTCATTCTTGGGCGAAACCCATGGAGCGCCAGCCCCTGCAGCCCAGCAAAGCTGGTTCAAAGCAGGGCAACTGTCAGAATTGTCGGTCTGAGAGCAATTATTGTCAACATCAGCCTCGACTTCTGTGGTTGTATTACTGAGACGTGATGGAGGACTTGGAGTAAAGGTGTTGTTCTGACAACCATTAGTGGCAACATCAGCCTTGGTCTCTGTGATCGTGTTGTCGAGATTGGATGAAGGAAGATTAAAGGTGTTCTTCTGACACCCATTCGTGTCAACACCAGCCTCTGTGGTCATGTTGTTGGATGGAGGAAGCTCAAAGGTGTCATTCTTGGGCAAAACCCATGGAGCGCCAGCCCCTGCAGCCGAGCAAAGCTGGCTCAAAGGAGAATTGTCGGTCTGAGAGCAATTATTGTCAACATCAGCCTCGACTTCTGTGGTTGTATTACAGAGACGTGATCGAGGGAGAGCAAAGGTGTTGTTCTGACAACCATTAGTGGCAACATCAGCCTTGGTCTCTGTGGTCATGTTGTTGGATGGAGGAAGAACTAAGGTGCTGCTCTCAGAACTACAAGCTTGAACGTCAGCCTCGATTTCTGTGGTCATGTTGTTGAGATTGGATGAAGGAAGATTAAAGGTGTTCTTCTGACACCCATTAGTGTCAACACCAGCCTCTGTGGTCGTGTTGTTGGATGGAGGAAGCTCAAAGGGGTAATGGGGTCCCTCCCAATTGGGCGTGCTCAATTGGGAGGGACTTTGAATGTCGAAGGTACTACCCAGGGGGCTATCTGCACAGAGACTGGCTACAGGCATCTCTCTGGTTGCTGCAAAAGTAGAGTCCATTTCAGAGTCTGTTTTTAAATCCCCGTCCTCTGGCTTACTGGCCATCTCCCTCGTGGACACAGGAGCCTGGGGCGGGATGCAAGGGGAGCCTAGTATGACGCTAGTTAAAGAGTTGTTGACATAACTACAGTTCGGCAAGCTCTCGTTTGTCAACACAAACTCAGGCGAATCTGGGGAGCTCGCGTCATGGAAGGGGGTCATGGTGGGGCAGAACCTCGGATACATCTTTAAGTTACAAGGGTTAATTTGAAAACATGGGGTGAGGCTGAGATAGTGACGGTTGCCACTGTATAGAATTGGCGTGGAGCAGGGGTTGTTGTCGTGAACAGGATAGGCAGGTCTGCTCTCCCTGCTGGGAGTCCCCACGTCCAGCTGTGAGCAGGAGCCTTGGAACCCAGCTCCTTCCTGCAAGGTGGCTTTGTACCTCGAAGAGCCCGTCGCAGCACTGACACCGGGGGGTGGGATGTTTTCAATGCCCTCGTCCTCCACACGCGCATTGGAATTACATCCATCAGTTCCCTGACTGGCCATGTTGGTCCCCGGCTGCGAGAGGAGATTTTCAGGAGGCAAGTTCACTTGGACTTTCTGATGACAATCAACAGCATCAACAGTTCTTCTGTGACCTGCAATATAGATTACATTATTATTTACAAAAGACAAGAGAAACAACCTCACCTTCAGGGCGGCTGTACGTTAACTTTTTTTGCACATAGCACTGGTGCTACAGAGGTTGATAGTTTTGTTTATTTTTGCCTCACTGATTAAATGCTATTTATATTTATGTCTTTCTACTATTACCCTGCCCATACCTGTACCTCCCCTCCCCCATGCTGCTATGACACCCAAATTTCTCCAAGGGATGAATAAAGGATTCTTATCCTATGACATATCTATCCTAAGGAATCTGCCCACATCATTTCAATACTACCCAATGCAGTGTGTCTTGTCCTTCATGGTCGGAAAAAAACAAGTCACATTAGAGAGCAGTGTTTCCCCTAGCCCCTTCGGTGACTGCGATGTGCAAGCCAGGGGCTTTTGAATCCGCAGTCACTCGCAGCTCCATAGCTCGCAGGCTAATTTGGACGACCAAGCACTGCTTATAAGCTCGGGGTGGGTCCGAAATATATCAGATATGAATTTCAAAAGGTACCCAACGTACAATTAGGGGTTCACAGTCACACACAGCCGCGCCGGGGTCTGAAAGCTCGGAGTTGCTAATAAACATTTTTTTTTTTTAAATTATAAAACGAGTGGTACTACTCACAGAGCGAGCCGTGTATTTCCGTATTTTGGCTGCCTGGTGCGCCTGCGCATCATGCACCCAACGCCGGAAATAATGCCGTGTTGACTAGTTTATAAAAATGATTTATGTTTATTAGGAACTCCGAGCTTTCAGACCCCTAATTGTACGCTGGGCACCTTTGAAATTCATATGATATATTTCGGACCCACCCCGAGCTTATAAGTAGGGCTGCACGATTTTGGGAAATAATTGAATTGCGATTTTTCTGACAGATTGCGATTGCGATTACATTTGCGATTATAATAAAAAATATATATAAGCAGCCCCACAGAGGTTTATTGTAAAATGCGGCTTGCATCTGGCCTACGCGGTGGGTCTTTTCGGGACACCGAGTCTGAAATTTTTTATTTTTACCTGGGAATCGATACCGGTACCCAACGGTACCTTTTTTTCCTGTACTTTACTCTCCCTCTCTGAAGTCTAAACTTCACAACACACAATCTAAAACCCCTTACCTCCCTCTCCCAAAACCGATCTTGTATCTCAATGGGACTTCCTGGTTAAACAAATAAAGTAAAAAAAAATAAAAAAAAGGGAATTGAGATTTGATAATCTCATCATTCCAAATCGTGATTTCGATTAAAAATCGATTAATCGTGCAGCCCTACTTATAAGCAGTGCTTGGTGGTCCAAATTAGCCTGCAAGCTATGGAGCTGCGAGTGACTGTGGATTCAAAAGCCCCTGGCTTGCACATCGCAGTCACGGAAGGGGCTATGTTTCCCCATGAAAAAAAATATTCAACAGCAGTGCTGTGCTGCACGCACTCTGCCGGAATCCATATTTGTGCATGCGCACGTGCCGCCGGAATCCATATTAGCGCACGCTGCTGGAGAAATAACTAAAAACTACCTTAGAATTGTTCGAGATAGGTTATTCATGTTCATGGAGTCATGCATGTGTGAATTTGCTAGGATGTTTTTGGTGTGTCCGCTGACACTAGAAGTGCTCTGGAGGCCCAGGTAGTTGCATATTTGTACACTGCAAAAAAAGAAAGTGAAAATATCTTGTATTTGGTACAATAAGTCCAATATTGAGCAGAATTATCTTGAATTATCTTATTCCACAGATCATTTTGCTTATTTTTTTCTTGATTTGTCAACTTAATCTTGTTTTCTTAAAACAAGATTAAATTGACCAAAATCAGAAAAAAAGCTAAATTATCTGCCAGTGGGATAAGATAACTCATTATTACATGGCGTTTTAACATTCGCCAAAATGCTTGATTGTGATTAGTCAATAGCGCTCGGTTGCCCCCGACAGCAGTGAATTATTTCTCGATAACTGACCGCTGCCATGGGCAACGCGCAATAATGACCGCTGATACGGGTAACACAGCGCTATTGACCAATCACAATCAAGCATTTTGGTCGCAGACAGTCACGAAAGCTAAACTCAGCATATGCACAGCTGCACTCATCAGGTAATCAGACCACACACCTGCCGGCTGCCGGCGATGACAGAGGAGCCATAGAACAACTGCGTCTGCATTTGATCTCGTCTTGTCGATGGTGTAAAATGAATTAGGTATATTGTTAGTAAGTTAGCCATGTAATAAGCGGGATAATGTATAGCTATACTCAGTCATTGTCTCAAAATAATTGACCTTCACTGCGTTTAGAACACCTAGTCTGCGCTCTAAACTCTGTCGGTCAATTATTTTGCGACAATGACCTCGTAGCTATACATTATCCCTTACATATATAATAGACTTATTGTACCAAATACAAGATATGTTCACAGGATAAGATACTTTTGTGATTTGTGTTGATTGATTGAAAATTGTATTAACAGATTGCAGAATGGGTACAGTACAGTACAGCTCAATACATACAATTGTTAAGGGGATGCAGACCAGAGAAAGACTTTCGTCTTGTTTACATCAGGGTCCCCCATTTTCAATTCATCATAACATATATGACATACATGACATACAGATAGACAGTACTGCTACATCTATACATTTATGACATATCAGATTTGCAAATACAGTACTGTTTGTGATACAAAAGTGTCCAGAAAAAGAGTATATATACATTTGGCGTAGAAACTGTACATTGGAGGAGGTTGGGTGGGTGGGGTGGGGTTGGGTGGGTGGGTGAGGGCTGTACATTGGAGGTGGGGGGGGTGGGTAGGGGACACACATTTTACACTGTACATTGGAATACTGACAAAGCCTTACTTGGTCATTTACTGTACAACTAGGTTAGGACATTTTTAGGGGCCAGTTTCGAATTGCAGTCTCACGTAGGTGTTTTGAGAGTGGTTTTGAAAGTGGGTAGTGATTCACATTCCTTTACAGCTTTAGGTAGGGCGTTCCACATTGATGTGGCATAATTGCGAAACGTGTTTAGTCCCTTGTTTGAGCCGAATCTGGGTTTTACATGATTTGTGGAGCTCCCTCTGGTGTTGTGATCGTGGTATTCACTGACCTTTGGGAAGTATTTTGACATGTACATGGGTACCTTGGTCGCGTAGTGTATCTTGTAGACCAGGCCCATTGCAAGTTGCTGTACTCTGTCGTCTACTCTAAGCCATCCTAGGTTGTCAAAGTGGGCAGGGGTGAGGTGGGTTCTAGGAGTCAGGTCAAGCAGTAGTCTGACTAGCTTGTTTTGAGATGTTTGTAATTTGTTTTTTAGTGCCTTTGAGGTGCTTTGGTACCATGAGGTGCAAGCATAGTCGTAGTACCCTTGAATGAGTGCTCCTGCTAGAGTCTTCAGGGTATTCTTGTTTACCAGAGAGGAGATGCAGTACAAGAATCGCGTTCGTTGGTTGACTTTTTTTTATTACATTGGATGCCATTTTGTCACAGGAAAGATTAGCCTCTAGGATGGAACCCAGGTAGGTAATTTCATCTTTCCTTGTGATAATATTGTCACCCACTGTAACCGAGAAGCCGTCGGTCTTGCTGAGTTTGTTATTTGAACCGAAGAGAATGGACTCCGTTTTGCCCATGTGTAATGATAGTTTGTTGTCGGCGAGCCATATGCAGATTGCCTAGTTCCGAGCTGAGGGCTTTTTCAACCTGTAACTTGTTCTTGTCAGAGACCAGCAGGGCTGAGTCGTCCGCAAACAGGAACAAGTCGCAGTCACAAGCTGATGACATGTCATTTGCATAAATTAGGAATAGTAGCGGTCCTAGTATGCTTCCTTGTGGAACACCACAGCTCACTGTGAGGGGGGGGATAGGGTACCGTTTACCTCCACCATCTGTTCCCTCCCCTCCAGGTAGGATTGTATCCAGCTCACTGATAAACTAGTGTGAGTGGAGAGCTCCGAGAGAGAGGAGAGAGAGAGTGGAGAGAGAGAGTGAGAGGAGAGAGAGTGGAGAGAGAGGAGAGTGGAGAGAGAGTGGAGAGAGTGGAGAGAGAGGGGAGAGAGAGTGGAGAGAGAGTGGAGAGAGAGGAGAGAGAGAGTGGAGAGAGAGAGTGGAGAGAGAGGAGAGTGGGGAGGAGAGTGGAGAGAGAGGAGAGTGGAGAGAGAGAGTGGAGAGAGTGGAGAGAGTGGAGAGAGAGGAGAGAGAGAGTGGAGAGAGAGGAGAGTGGAGAGGAGAGTGGAGAGAGAGGAGAGTGGAGAGAGAGAGTGGAGAGAGTGGAAAGAGTGGAGAGAGAGAGTGGAGAGAGAGGAGAGTGGAGAGAGGAGAGACGGTCGACCATTGGACCCTTCGTAGTTTACATTACACATAGAAACTGCGTGACTCGCGAGAGAAGTTGTCACACAGCTGTCAAACGCAGCAGGGCCGAAGAGCTAGTCTGGTCCGCTCTGCTCGGTCCATTATGATGAAGTTGACAGGGCCTCTACGCAAAGCCATGACTCGCACACCGGGCTCCTAAATGATTTGTCCAGTTCGCACATATCTGTGGTGACGTCATTGCTACTGTAATAAATACGTGAGTTATACCAGTAGCAGGAGAAACTGCTACTTAGCAGGGAAACTGCTATTTATCCAGATGCCTGAAATAACCAACATCACAACCGGGTTTACAAGGAATACCAACTTTATTTATTTAAGTCCTATGCTAAACAATGATCTGAGCTATTAATTAAAACCTATGAGCCATGAAGCCAATACATCTTTCCCTTCTGTGACATGCAGGGTTTAACAGGACCAGAGAATGCGGCAGGTATAGACAGACGTCCCCTAGGTAAATTTATATCACCTCTAAGTTAATCACTCTATACATTTCAGCACTACAGCACTATCACATCTATAGGTAAACCCTTCACCTCTAGGTGGAGCACATCTCACAGCACACTTTATATATGGGCAACAACCCTTAGTTTGAACGAGGTACGGTACATGCACACTGTACAACAATAGTCACACACACTTTATCCGACCAGCTCTGGTCCATGTGAATATCTAGGGCATCGCCTACCGCTATCAGCCCACCCTCTCGCTGTACCCTCCGCCACCTCTCTCACTTGGTACGGCCTCACGTCTAATAAGACACTTTATTACAACACCTAATTCATACAGGTACTAGGGGTCTCTAATTGGGGGGACTAATCGGACCACGTAAAGGTCGTCTGCAACCGTAACTCAGTCACCCTCTGATATGAGGCACGCAATTATGAACATGCATAGATACATCCTATTACAGTAACCCACGTCAAAACACCCTCTTTAAGAGGCACGGCACGTTTATACAAAGGGGATGCCTAATCACACACACGGCCCGCTAATCACACTCCCAAATAGGCACCGGTAGAAAATGGATCAATTGAACACACTAATTATAGCAGACTCCCCCAGGTCCGAATTACCCCTCCCTCTTGGTTCCCCTGTTCCCCTTCAATGGGTCACACAATATCTATACAATATATACCAGCCTGGGCTATATAATAAATAGGGCATATAAAAGGACTAGTCGAATATGCAGGTTAATTAAGGGCACGATATCATACAGATAAGGTAAATAGAAATTACACAATATCCCATATACAATATATATATATACAGTAGGCCTACACAGTTATAAAAATAGACTGTAATACAAAATCCTATATTAAGTGCAAGTGTGGGTAACAGTGGACTTAACTCGCCGCACGGCGCGACCCCCCCCGAGGGTCGAAGCGTTGGACCCCGTCCACTCTCCGGACGAATGTTCCGGCACACGGTGGTCCTCCAGGATACAGTTGGATTTGTAACCTGGTAACGTACTCGGTGTCCGCGAGGACGAGCCGAGTATAAAGTCTTTTGGGAGCGATGTAACTCAGACCCTCTATGTCCCGTCCCTAACTATCTCCAGGAGGTTAAGCCTCCCCTCCTCTTGCTACCGGGAACTATGGACGGCTATCTAGCTTGTCTTCATCGCCGGCAGATAACTCTCCACGATCGACCCCACCCCCCGGGCCCTAACAGAGTCTGGTTACTGCGTGCGTGCTCCAACCTCGATCTCTGAGACCCACTGGCTTATCAAACAGTCTCAGCGTCTCATCCAGCACACAATCAAAAAACACCTGCGTTCAATAATGAGCCACTTGAGTCCCTGCTCGTGACGTCATCACTTCGGCCCATTCACATCACACTTCCCCCCCCCTTAAAGAAAGGACTCGTCCTCGAGTCCTATGCCGACATGTCGTAGTCTAAAGACCAACGGGGTACCCTCCGCTGGCGTACTGGACGTCCCTCCTCGACAGACCCTGCAGGCCGACCTTCCTGCAGCCCCGGACTGGACACCACCACCTCCGACTGGGGCGCAGCTTCAGTCGCCGCAGGAGCCCCCTGTGTCCCCTCTGCTTCCTCCGGCCCCCGATCACTGGCGGTCTGGTCTCCTGGGGCCTCCTGTGCTCCTTCTGCGTCCTCCGGTCCACCCTCGCCGCCGATCCGGTCCACTGGCTCCTCCTGTGCTCCGTCTGCGTCCTCCGGCCCCCGATCAACGCCCGTCTGGTCCTCCGGTGGTGGCCTCCCCCCCACAGAGCCATCCCGGCTGGACGATCGATGGCCGACCCAACTGGCACCAACCGGAAACCCCGAGGACTGACGCCGGCTGGCCAGGTTTGGCCCACTCCTCGGATTAGATCTCCTGGATGCTGGTACTGGATTTAACGGGGCTATCAAAGAAGAGGTGAAAGGTTTGAGTCGGTTGAAGTGAACCACACTCTCTGGCCCTCCCTCCACTAGCACTAGCCTATAAAGCACATCGGTCACCCTCTCCACCACTCTAAAGGGACCTTTGTACCGCCTCTGGAGCTTGGGACACACCCCACGCTTCCTGGCCTTATTCTGAACCCAAACCAATTCCCCCTCGGAATAATATTGAAAATTGGCCCTAAAGTCATAGGACTTTTTCTGCTGTTCCGAGGCCCTGGCCTGGTGCCTTTTAACAGCTTCCACCACCGTGGACAATGTATCCCGCAACCTAGACACATAATTGTCCACCGAGTCACAGGACTCCTGAATGCCCACCTTCAGCATAATATCTACTGGCAGAACAATTTCCTGTCCAAACAGTACTTTATATGGGGTGAAGGAGGTGCTAGCATGCACACTACTACGATAGGCCAACATAACATAAGGCAACAGTGTGTCCCAGTTTAACTGATTGTCCTCCACAAAGAGAGCCAACATGGACAAAAGGGTTCGATTAAAGCGCTCCACCAGGCCATCTGACTGGGGGTGGTAGGGGGATGTCCTTGTTTTCTGCATGTGCAGAAGCCTACATAACTCCCTGAATAGGTTTGACTCGAAGTTACGACCTTGGTCGGAGTGGATACTCCTTGGCGCCCCAAAACGACACACCCACTCCTCGGTCAAGACTTTGGCAATTGTCCGTGCTTCCTGATTAGGCAATGGAAAAGACTCTGTCCATTTGGAAAAATAGTCCCCCACAACCAAAATATACTTATTTTTCCCAGGGGTCTCGGGGAGGGGGCCAAGAATGTCGAGTGCCACCCGTTCAAAAGGCCTAGATACCCTGGAGGTCTGTAAGGGTGCACATGGCCGCTTCCCCTGACTCTTCCTTGAACCACAATCGACACATTCTCTAACCCATCTCTTGACATCGCCAAACCAGCCTGGCCAATAGAACCGGTCTTTAACTTTCCCTTGCAGCTTCTGCACCCCCAAGTGCCCCCCGGTGGAGACATTGTGCAGCTGCTCTAAAACCCCAGGCACCATTGACTGCGGGAGCACCACCTGTACCCGAGAGGCTGCATCGGAATTTGCAGGAGGAATCCGCACCAGCCTATCCCCCTGCACCTGGAGCTGACTCCACACAGTAGCATAATTCTGCAGGCCAGCGTCTACCGGTATTGCACCAGAACCAACCTGATTTTTAAAATGAATTATTTGTCTTAACTCACTATCGGCCATCTGTGCATCGGTTAACTCATCAGTCTCTTTTTCCCCACTGGACACTACAGAAGGCAGAGCTTCCTGTACTGCGCACATCCTTACAGCAGCCCTGTCTGTTATTGCCTGAGAGGCCTTCTGGTCAGATTTTTCTTTTTCCAAAAAAGCCGGCAGCCTAGGGCATCAGCATTGCTGTGTAGCTTGCCTGGACGATGCACAATTTTATACTGGAAATTGGCCAATTGTTCAAGCCAACGAGCCAACTGCCCCTCCAAGTCCTGAAAGTTATGAAGCCAACGGAGAGAATTGTGGTCAGTTCGCAACACAAATTCCCTACCCAACAAATAGTGCTTGAAGTATTTGGTAAACGCTACCATACTCAGAAGTTCTTTCTTAGTGGTGGCATATTTACGTTCCTGTTTTGTAAGAGCCCTGCTAGCATATGCTATTACTCTCTCGAGTCCTCCCTCCTCGGCTCCTCTTGAGACAATACTGCCCCAATCCCCACGTCACTTGCATCCGTATCCAGGATAAATGGTTTACTGGGGTCGGGATAAGCCAACACAGGGGTGGTAATCAAACTACACTTGAGCTGCTCAAAGGCTCCCTGACAGTCCTCACTCCAGCGAAAGTGCCTCCCCTTTTCTGTCAACTGGTGCAGAGGCCGGGCAATGTCAGCAAACCCTTTCACAAAGCGCCTATAATAGGAGGCTAATCCCAAAAAACTCTTAACCTCAGTCTGGCTGGTAGGAACAGGCCACTCTCTGACTGCCTCCACTTTAGCAGCATCTGGCTCCACTCCCTCACTAGAGATTACATGTCCGAGGTACTGGACTCTCGTTGAAAACAAGTCACACTTGGATGGTTTAACCTTAAGGTTGGCCTGCTGAAGTTTTTCCAGCACACCACTCAGACGTGTTAGATGTTCATGGAAAGTGCGCCCAAACACAATTATATCATCCAAATACACTAAGCAGGTAGTCCACTGCAGATCAGCCAGAATTAGGTCCATCAACCTCTGAAAAGTGCTGGGTGCATTGCAAAGGCCAAAACTCATCACATTGAACTCAAATAGCCCCCGACGGGTGGTGAATGCAGTTTTATGGCGGTCTTTCGGGTCTACTTCCACCTGCCAATAGCCGCTCGCTAAATCCAGGGTGGAAAACCAACAAGCATGACAAAGGCTGTCCAGGGCATCATCAATCCTAGGGAGGGGGTATGCGTCCTTTCTAGTAACCTCATTGAGTTTCCTATAATCAACACAGAACCGGAGCCCACCCCCTTTCTTTTTTACCAGTACAATGGGAGACGCCCAGGGGCTACAAGATGGCCGAACTATCCCACTATCGAGCATTTGCTTCAAGTGGCTCGTCACCTCTTGCTGTAAATGGAGGGGAACCCTTCTGGGGTGCCTTTTTATTGGCTTTGCATCCCCTGTATCAATCTCATGCGGGGTCAGAGGAGTCCTGCCTAAGTCAGTCTCCCCCTGACTAAACACAGTGAGGTTCTTGTGCACAGGGGAGGAAACTAACTTTTTGGCTTACCAGCCAACTGGCGAGTATCTGATTTTTTTTACCAGCCAAACAGATTTTTTACCAGACAAAAAAAATCGCTAATTGTGATAATTACTTCTTTGTACGTCTTCGTCTAAATTGATTTTCAATCATAGTAAATTAATCACACTGTCTCTACTCTTCAAAATATTACATCATTAAATCACATATTAACATGAAAGAGGGAACTATTCTGGACTGGGTTGGGCTGAACTGGGCAGTGAAAGATGCTGGGTTGGGCTGGTCTAGGTTATACTGAATGATGAATTGAAAATGAATTGAAAATGGGGGACCCTGATGTAAACAAGACGAAAGTCTTTCTCTGGTCTGCATCCCCTTAACAATTGCATGCATTGAGCCGTACTGTACTGTACCCATTCTGCAATCTGTTAAATAAAGTTTTCATTCATTCATTCATCACATCTCAACTACTAGGAATGTGTGTCTGACTCTTAAGTGCAGGAAATATTCATCAGAAAGGGGGGACATGATGGAGGGAATGGAAAGAGCAGGTTTGACAGGAGCAGGGTTGAAGGGCATATTGGAGTGTGGAGGAAGTGGACAAGGCATTAAGCAAACAGGACTGAAATGGGGGACCCTGATGTAAACAAGACGAAAGTCCTTCTCTGGTCTGCATCCCCTTAACAATTGTGTGTATTGAGCTGTACTGTATTGTACCCATTCTGCAATCTGTTAATAAAGTTTTCAATCAATCAATACTGGGTTGGGCTGGTTTAGGTTGGACTGAGTTGGGCAGTGAAAGAACCAAGCATTTCACTGTAATGTAATAGCTAAATAAAACAACTTGAACTTGACTTGTTACATTTGCACTCTGGTTGTATGCCAAATGTATTCTGGTTGTACTGTACTTGTGCTGTAAGATGACAATACATTGGAACCGAATCGACAACGCTAGGGGTTCAGCAGATGTATTCTGAATGCCAAGTATGACAACATCACCGTTGTGAAGGGCATATGGGCGAGTCACAGTGGTGATATGGGGGGAAACCCGGTAATAATAAAATGTCACTCGGCTGCATTTAAGCAAAGCCGCTCAGTATAGTCGTCCACTATGTTGAATGCGCGTTATGGTAGCTTGTTACATGCTAGGTAGCTAGCCGGCTAATGTTGTTGACTTGTCATTCTCATCCGACTCGAAGGAGACGCGTCGCATGCTGTTGTTCGCCCCCATGTCAGACCGCACTGATATCCGAAAGCGACGACTCTACATGCAATTATTTTCATCCACTGGTGTGTTTGTCTAAATTTGTCTACGTTGTCAAGCCGGCTGCCGGTGGCAGGAGTCTGTAGGTCCGCGCGGCGCGCGCAGTGATCTGTCCACTTCCCCTAGATGGGCGGCATCTTCTAGAAAATGAGTGTTCATTGGAGGAGCTTAGAGCGCATCTGTACAACGATGATGTTCATTGGTTATGGTCGGATTATTATGAGGCACAAATGGGAGGAATCAAGGGGGGAGTCAGAGTTCGGCTTGTGCCAGTGAGCGAATCAGCAGATTGCAGAATGATTTTTTTGTTTTGTTTTGTAATTACTAGTACTCGCCAGACTGGCGAGTGCTCTTCATGAATTACTCGCCAAACGTAAAAAATACTCGCAATTGGCGAGTAAAGTGGCCTAATTTCCTAAGGTATCACTATCTCCCTGACTGCCTTTAACTCGTCAGAGGCAAGACCCCTCTCCTCCACGCCAAACTGACGCATGAGTGTATCAACTGTCCAAGGCTGCAAGGTTTTTTCCCCCTCCCTCTCGTCATGCAGCTCCGCCCCCCCTTCCTCTATTTCAATATCAGTGAATAGGGTGCCTATTTTCATGCCACGTTTTAGCATAATCTCCTCATTAGTGACATTAATAACCCTCACTGGTAATGTGCCCTGCTGGACTCTGCATACCACCCGAGCTACCAAAACATCACACTGTTTGGAAATGGAAGTGGAGGGTTCCAGCATTGCTGCTGCATAATCTCCCCATCTGCTCTGGACTTGACCCAAAATAATTATTTCACTGCGTGGGGGCACCAGGGTGTCAGACAACACTGTCACAGCCTGAGGCTCTAATGAGGGGTTAGGGTCAACCAGGGGAAATGTCCTGCCCATTATCTGACATTGTTTCTTTCCCAAATCAACCACCGCACCATATGTTGAAAGAAAATCAAATCCAAGCAAAATCTCATCAGAGGGAATATCAGCAACCAAAAATGTTGCTACCAGCGCGAGTGACTCCAGTTGACATACCGTCTGCCAGCATCCCAGAATGCTCATCCCCCCCCCATTAGCTGCTGTAGCCTGGCCAACATAATCTAACAGATCACATCCCCCTTTTGTAGCAGAGAGCCACAGTTGTTTAGGAATGACAGAGCTAGAAGCTCCAGTATCTACAAGTACATGACAGTCTAACCCACCTATCTTAGCTTGGAGATATCCCGAACCACCCTTCAAGCTGTCAGGGGCCACAGTAGACTCAGAAATGGGGGCGGGCATTGGACCCTCTGTGCACACCCCCTCTAGTTTCCCTTTAAATAAGGACAGTCGCGTCTGAAGTGACGATTACACCCACATTCCCAGCAACCCCTCTCTCTTTCTCCCTCACATCTAGTCTGGGGAGTGGGGGCACTAACAGAGTATGGAAGGGGAGCAGACACGGGAGGTGTAGGTTTAGGAACAGATTGGCTTGAATTGGCTATAGTCTGTACAGTGGTTTTCAGAGACTTAACTTCCTGCCGCAGGCCCTCTACGACCCCCAGCAGCGTATCCATTTGTTTGTCACGCCCAGATTGCTCAGTGACTCCACGCACCTGTGCATCAGAGGCCAATTTACTGCCCTCCAACTCCCTAATCAGCTCCAATTCTGCAGCAAGATTAATGGCATCCTCTAAGGTTGTAGGTTTGGCACTGCGAAGGCTAACTCGCAATTCCCCATTCCCAACATTAGAAATAAAATGATCCTTAGCCAATAAATCTTGGGTGTGGGCGTCCGCTGAGGGGTACGCTTTAACAACCAGCCTCCGAAGCGCAATACCAAATTCTCGGATATTCTCCTTATGTAACCTTTTACGAGAAGAGAAGGTGGCCCTGCTCCAATCATCACTATCACATGGTTCTAAGCATCTACCCATGGCTTCTTTGAGTAAGGCATAATTAGCTTTAGCGGCGGCCGATAACCCACCATATACCTCTCGGGCTCGACCTGACAAGAGAAGACTCATAAATTTTAGTCTCAATGTTTCGCTCCAATTATTAACCCCCGCGGCCATTTCAAACTGTTCAGCCCAATCAGACCATTCCCGGCCGGCACCAGTGAAAGTCTCAGGCATAAAAATGGGTCGGGACATAGCCAGATTACTACTAGGGGAAGGAGACGCGTCTGATCGACTTGAGCCGGCCTCAGCCGGCGGTTGGTTATCTCCAGGCATATTTTTTCTATATCCCACCGCTGTCACCAATGTAATAAATACGTGAGTTATACCAGTAGCAGGAGAAACTGCTACTTAGCAGGGAAACTGCTATTTATCCAGATGCCTGAAATAACCAACATCACAACCGGGTTTACAAGGAATACCAACTTTATTTATTTAAGTCCTATGCTAAACAATGATCTGAGCTATTAATTAAAACCTATGAGCCATGAAGCCAATACATCTTTCCCTTCTGTGACATGCAGGGTTTAACAGGACCAGAGAATGCGGCAGGTATAGACAGACGTCCCCTAGGTAAATTTATATCACCTCTAAGTTAATCACTCTATACATTTCAGCACTACAGCACTATCACATCTATAGGTAAACCCTTCACCTCTAGGTGGAGCACATCTCACAGCACACTTTATATATGGGCAACAACCCTTAGTTTGAACGAGGTACGGTACATGCACACTGTACAACAATAGTCACACACACTTTATCCGACCAGCTCTGGTCCATGTGAATATCTAGGGCATCGCCTACCGCTATCAGCCCACCCTCTCGCTGTACCCTCCGCCACCTCTCTCACTTGGTACGGCCTCACGTCTAATAAGACACTTTATTACAACACCTAATTCATACAGGTACTAGGGGTCTCTAATTGGGGGGACTAATCGGACCACGTAAAGGTCGTCTGCAACCGTAACTCAGTCACCCTCTGATATGAGGCACGCAATTATGAACATGCATAGATACATCATATTACAGTAACCCACGTCAAAACACCCTCTTTAAGAGGCACGGCACGTTTATACAAAGGGGATGCCTAATCACACACACGGCCCGCTAATCACACTCCCAAATAGGCACCGGTAGAAAATGGATCAATTGAACACACTAATTATAGCAGACTCCCCCAGGTCCGAATTACCCCTCCCTCTTGGTTCCCCTGTTCCCCTTCAATGGGTCACACAATATCTATACAATATATACCAGCCTGGGCTATATAATAAATAGGGCATATAAAAGGACTAGTCGAATATGCAGGTTAATTAAGGGCACGATATCATACAGATAAGGTAAATAGAAATTACACAATATCCCATATACAATATATATATATACAGTAGGCCTACACAGTTATAAAAATAGACTGTAATACAAAATCCTATATTAAGTGCAAGTGTGGGTAACAGTGGACTTAACTCGCCGCACGGCGCGACCCCCCCCCGAGGGTCGAAGCGTTGGACCCCGTCCACTCTCCGGACGAATGTTCCGGCACACGGTGGTCCTCCAGGATACAGTTGGATTTGTAACCTGGTAACGTACTCGGTGTCCGCGAGGACGAGCCGAGTATAAAGTCTTTTGGGAGCGATGTAACTCAGACCCTCTATGTCCCGTCCCTAACTATCTCCAGGAGGTTAAGCCTCCCCTCCTCTTGCTACCGGGAACTATGGACGGCTATCTAGCTTGTCTTCATCGCCGGCGGATAACTCTCCACGATCGACCCCACCCCCCGGGCCCTAACAGAGTCTGGTTACTGCGTGCGTGCTCCAACCTCGATCTCACCCACTGGCTTATCAAACAGTCTCAGCGTCTCATCCAGCACACAATCAAAAAACACCTGCGTTCAATAATGAGCCACTTGAGTCCCTGCTCGTGACGTCATCACTTCGGCCCATTCACATCACACTACTTTAGAGCTGAACAAACTTTCTATACCGTTTATACCGTCCACCCCTACCGGACACAAACACAACCCTTGCGTTTTCATGTAACTGAGGGAGAAAGGTGTTTGCGTTAAATAACGAGACAGGAGACTAGAGCGTATCCACTGTGCATCTGTATTGAATCCCAACCCATAACACAACAGCGTACCTTACATCCTGGTCCCTGCTGGACCGTACCAACCCACACACCATTGTGGGGGGGTTTATATAACAATCCCATTCTCTTGTAACATCTCCTTTTTTTTAGATAACAATAGTTACAGCATCCCTTAGTGCACATTATTATTATTACAAGAAACCCCATAAACGTCCTTATTTAAAACCCTAACCATCTGTTCTGTGCATTTTTTCCATTTTTTTCTTTTTTTCTTTTTTACACCATACCATACCATACCCATTAACCAGTCTCTATAAGTCCAGTCTTTGTGGCACTCTCACCAGCCTACCACTGGCCGTCCTGTACTCTGGCGCCGGTGGAGGGTCCACCACAGGCTGGTACAGGTCGCTCCGCCTGAATGGCCTGACTTCCTGGGTGATAGTGTCATTGCCCGTGTTACTGTCCATCCCTTTGCTGGGCGGACTGCTGTGTGGCTCCACAGGTGGGTTGCTGTGCTGCACTCTGTGTTGCTCCGGGCGGCGTCCAGTCACATCCCCCTCCGCTGGTCGCAGGTCCACCCGATTCCGCCGGTAGAATGTCCCCTCGACATCCACCAAGTACGATCTGGGAGCCACCGGTTGCAGGCACACTCCTCTCCTCCACTTGCCCGTCCTGTCTCCAGGCAGGGGCTTCATTCTTATGTCCTGGCCGATACACAACTCGGGCAGATCTCTGGCCGACTTGTCGTAACCCAGCTTGGCCGTTTGATGCTTAACACGCAGCTTCTCAGGAACCCCCGTGACCACGCTGGGGCCCAGGAGCGAGTCAGCGACCGGAAGTGGGGTCTTCAGTCTCCGGGACATCAGTCTCTGCGCTGGGCTGCTGAGCATGCCCTCTGTGGGCGTGTTCCTCCACTGCAAGATTGCCAACCATGGGTCGTTACCTGCACTAGCTGCTTTCTTGCACAGGTTTTTCACAACTTTCACCGCCGATTCAGCCTTTCCATTAGACCTTGGGTGCCTGGGCGAGGACATGACATGGTCGAAATCCCATTCTTTTGCAAACGTTCTAAATTTCTCACAGTCAAACTGAGATCCACAGTCCGTTACCACCCGGTCAGGCTGCCCGTGGCGTGCAAACTGGGCCTTACACCTTAACACTGCGGTGTCCGCTGAGAGGTCAGGGAGTAGCTCTATTTCCCAGAAATCTGAATAATGATCAACCATGAGTAGGAAGTCCTTGCCCGCTTGTCTGAACAAATCCATACTGACAATCTGCCATGGCCGTGTTGGGAGTGCATGCGACATCATTGTCTCCCGCTGCTGCTCATGAGAATATTCATTACACGCTGAACACTGGCTCACGTAATCCTTGATTTCACCCTGCATGTTGGGCCAGTACAGTGTGTCTTTGGCCTGTCTGTAGCAGGCATCTCCCCCTACATGGCTGGCGTGTATGCGTTTCAACATTTCTGCCCGTAACGTTTTCGGCACTATGACTCGCTGACTTTTGAAGAGCACCCCATCTTGTGCGCTGATCTCGTCCCTGATTGACCAATACTCTCTGATCGCCAGGGGAGTCTCCTCCCGGTGATCTGGCCATCCCTGGAGCACTGCCGCTTTGAGCAACTGAAGGGTTTCATCTCCCCCAGTGTGTTGCCTGATCTGATTCAACCGCTGGCTGGTGACATTCAGATAATCAGCCTGATTAATCTGTTCAGTGTCCTCTTGTGCCCTCTGCAGGTTGCAGACTGTGTGTTTCATGTATCCCGTGTCAGTCCTCTGTGGTGGAGCCGTGGCCCTGCTCAATGTGTCACTGATGTGCATGTCCGGGCCTGGCTTGTATGTGACCTTGAGGTTGTAGTTCTGCAGCGTGAGCAGCATGCTCTGGAGCCGTTTGGGTGCAGTGAGGAGGGGTTTGTTGAATATCGAAATGAGTGGCTTGTGGTCCGTTTCCGCCACAATCTCCCCCCGTGCATACAGATAATAGTGAAAGCGTTGGCACGCAAACACAATACTCAGACACTCCTTCTCAATCTGTGCATAGTTCTGTTCTGTCTGAGTCAGTGCCCGCGATGCGTACCCTACTGGCTGACCCTCCTGGAACAGACAGCAGCCAAGTCCTTTCTGACTTGCATCACTCTGGATGGTGACCGGCTTGGTCACGTCGTAATATCTCAGGATCGGGGCCACTGTGATCAGACGCTTGATCTCCTCGATCGCCGCACCATGTTTGGGAAGCCAGTGCCATGGGACGGCCTTGTCCAACAGCCTCCTCAGTGGCTCGCATATCTCAGAGAGGCGGGGCATGAACCTTGCGAGGTATGTCACAAACCCAATAAACCGCTGCACCGCCTTGGCGTCCGTGGGGTGTGGCATGTCTTGGACCGCCCTGACCTTCTCTGGGTCTGCCCTGAGCCCCTCTGCTGACAGGATGTGTCCATGAAACTTGACTTCTCTGAGCCTGAACTGCAGTTTCTTCAAACTTAGCCTCAACCTAACCTCTCTGCACCTCTCCATGAGTGCTATCAGTTTAATGTCATGGTCCTGTATAGCCTCCTCTTCTGTCTCCCCACAGCCCACTACCAGTATATCGTCTGCGATGGGCTCTACCCCACTGAGCCCTGCTAAAAGCTCATGCTGCTTTCGCTGGTATATCTCTGGGGCCACAGACACCCCAAATGGCAGCTTTAACCAACGCTTCCTGCCCCAAGGTGTCCAAAATGTGGTGGTGTAACTACTTTCCTCGTCTAGCCTGCACTGTAGGAAAGCATCCCGTGCATCCACAAGAGTGAAAATGCGAGCCCTGGGCAGCTTGTATAGGACATCCTCCAGCGTCGGCATTAAGTAGTGAGATCTCCTTAAAGCCACATTTAATGACTTTGGGTCTATACATATCCTGATCGGCTTCTCTGGCCGTCTGACAATCACCATATTGCTGATCCATTCTGTTGGCTCCGACACTGAAACCAAGTGGCCATCTTTCTCATATTTATCTAATTGTGCCTTCACTGCCTCCCTAAGTGCCACTGGAACATTACGTGGAGCAGCTTGCACTGGGGCTACATTACTGTCCAACTCAAAATGAACTTCACCTGGGACTGATTCCACAGGGGCGTTGAAAACCTCATCGTACGTACCGACAAGCTGCTGCCTGGTTAGTGGGACTGAGCTGCTATGTCCTACCATCAACAGCTCCTCAGGGATGGTGAAGCGCATTAAGCCTAGGCGCTCACTGGTTTCACCTGACAAAAGGGGTCTCTGACTGCTTCTTACTACCTCGAAGGTCAGCTTGTGTGTCTTCCCTCTCACTACACACTCGGTTTTGAATAAGCCAAATGAGGGAATTGATTGACCTGAATACAGAACCAACCTTGTTTGGCTGGGCAATAGCCTTGCTCCAGGGCCCAGCCTCCTCATGTCTTTTATGCTCATCACATCACAGGTTGCCCCTGAATCTAACTGGCACCTCTGCAACCCTCCGTTAATCTTTAAATTTGCAAACCATTTTTTTCCACCTCCCTGAACTGCCCCTATGCTCTCTGCCGTGTATATGTGAGCCTCTGCCTCCCCACTGTACATATTCTCAAGGTATTCAGTGTCAATGTCTGCTGTATGTAGCTGTCGGGTGGCCTGGCCTCTCTGCATGCATACTACAGCAAAGTGATTGAGTTTTGCGCAAATGCGGCAGGTCTTGCCATAGGCTGGGCACTGTTCCCGTCCGCGCCTGTGCGCAGTGCCGCAGAACCTACACGCAGCGCTTGAATTCGCGCCTGGCGCGTAATATTGAGGCCTGTCAGAACGTTCCTGCCTAGGTGGATATTGCGACCTGTCAGAACGTTCCTGCCTAGGTGGATATTGCGACCTGTCAGAACGTTCCTGCCTAGGTTGATATTGCGACCTGTCAGAACGTTCCTGCCTGGGTAGAACTCGTGGCCGCCGGCCATCTGACGCATGTACAGTCTCTGGTATCATTGCTGATGTCTGATGTCTATCCTGTGTCATTGCCTTTATTCTAATATCAGTCATTTCTGCAGCCCGGCATATCTCAATGGCTGATTCCAGTGTGAGATCTTTCTCTCTGAGTAGACGACGGCGCACACTCTCATCACACACCCCCAGCACTACTTTGTCTCTTATCAACTGCTCTCTGAGTTGCCCATAATCACAAGAAGACGCCTTCTCCTTCAGCCTTGTTATGAATGAATCTATGGGTTCCCCTTCATCTTGATTGCATTTCCCAAACACATATCTTTCAAAAATAATGTTCCTTGTTGGCTTAAAATATGCCTCTAAAGCAGGAATGATGACGGCCACGTCCTTCTCCTGGTCCGCCGTAAGTCCTAAATTATGTCTGTATATATGGCGACATTCACTGCCCATCACGCGTCGCAAGATTGCTGCTTGCACTTCTTTTACCTTGTCCTTCAATCCCGCTGCCAGTATGTAGTCCTCAAATTCCGATCGGAAATTATCCCAGTTACTTGCGAGATCGCCGCTCATCTTCATCTCATCTGGTGGCGGTATTGCTGTTGCCATGGTGATGCTGTGTTTCTGTTTGTAGCTTAGCTCGCCGCAAACGCTCACTGCTTCACTCCCCGACTTCTCCTTTTCCTCGATTTCCTGTGCCGTAGCGCACCATATCCGTATAATTACTCACGTAATTATAGCCACTTCTGACACCATGTTTGCGTTAAATAACGAGACAGGAGACTAGAGCGTATCCACTGTGCATCTGTATTGAATCCCAACCCATAACACAACAGCGTACCTTACATCCTGGTCCCTGCTGGACCGTACCAACCCACACACCATTGTGGGGGGGTTTATATAACAATCCCATTCTCTTGTAACAAAAGGGCCAGAACTGTACACAGCATGGTCGTGTAGGGAACATGGTTAGTCTAATCTATACAAAAATAAAAATATATATATATATATAGCTTCTTATTCAGTGTGCCTATATCTATATGAATGACATTGTAGTCTTGTTTTGTAAGCTTGTCGGTGTAGCAGCCTCAGTGTCTCAAGTCACGACGAGTTGAAATAAAGGTTTGGAATTAAATGAACTCAGTATTGACAACAGTCTCTACGCAACGTCGCAACCCCTATTGTCGTGCTAAACAGAACGTCCTGTATGTCTTGAACCCATTCCTTACAGTTACAGCTACCGAGCTCGAAATGTTCCTTCCACAGTCAGCTGAGCTCGTCCTTCTGAAATGCAAACAGTTTGACTTTTTCCGTCTCCATTGTTAGTTAGCCTCCACCCTCCACGAACGGTAGAACAACTTACCCGTTAAAACACCGACATTTGACGCAGTCCAGCGACGTGTCGGTTTTCTCACTGTATTGTACGATTAAAATAGCTAAAACGAACTATGAAGTGTCGACGACACGCAGTTCCGCGCTGTGAGTTTTAAAAGTGAGTGTGACCCGTAGTGTTCGTTGATTGGCCAGTATTTGAAGCCCAACTTCCTCGTATCTTCCGGCAGGAACAACAATACCTATTGGCTTAGTGCTGCCACTTACCGGTTCCCTTGGGTATTACAGCCCTCTTAAATTAGATTACATTACATGATTGATTGATTGATTGATTGATTGAAAACTTTATTAACAGATTGCAGAATGGGTACAATACAGTACAGCTCAATACACACAATTGTTAAGGGGATGCAGACCAGAGAAAGACTTTCGTCTTGTTTACATCAGGGTCCCCCATTTTCAATTCATCAGGACATATATGACATACATGACATACAGATAGTCAGTACTGCTACATCTATACATTTATGACATACCAGATTTGCAAATACAGTACTGTTTGTGATACAGAAGGAGTCAGGAAAAGGGAGTATATACATTTGACGTAGAAACTGTACATTGGAGGAGGTTGGGTGGGGGGGGTTGGGTACACTGGGATATTGACAACCATACTGGGTAATCTACATTGGAGGTGGTTGGGGGGGGGGGGGGCACACTGTATATACAAGCAAAACTGTACATTGAGGGGGGGGGGGAGACACTGTACAAACAAACAAAATTGTACATTGGACTATTGACAAAACCATACTAGGTAAATGACTGTACATTGGAGGGGGTTGGGTTAGGATATTTACAGGGGCCAGTGTTGAATTGCAGTCTCCCGTAGGTGTCCCTTGAGAGAGGTTTTGAAAGTGGGTAGTGATCCACATTCCTTTACAGCTTTGGGTAGGGTGTTCCACATTGATGTGGCATAATTGCGAAACGTGTTTAGTCCCTTATTTGAGCCGAATCTGGGTTTAACATGATTTGTGGAGCTCCCTCTGGTGTTGTGATCGTGGTATTCACTGACCTTTGGGAAGTATTTTGACATGTACATGGGTACCTTGGTCGTGTAGTGTATCTTGTAGACCAGGCCCATTGCAAGTTGCTGTACTCTGTCGTCTACTCTAAGCCATCCTAGGTTGTCAAAGTGGGCAGGGGTGAGGTGGGTTCTAGGAGTAAGGTCAAGCAGTAGTCTGACCAGTTTGTTTTGAGATGTTTGTAATTTTGTTTTTAGCGCCTTTGAGGTGCTTTGGTACCATGAGGTGCAAGCATAGTCGTAGTACCCCTGAATGAGTGCTCCTGCCAGAGTCTTCAGGGTATTCTTGTTTACCAGAGAGGAGATCCGGTACAAGAATCGAGTTCGTTGGTTGACTTTTTTTATTACATTGGATGCCATTTTGTCACAGGAGAGATTAGCCTCTAGGATGGAACCCAGGTAGGTAATTTCATCTTTCCTTGTGACAATATTGTCACCCACTGTAACTGAGAAGCCGTCGGTCTTGCTGAGTTTGTTATTTGAACCGAAGAGAATGGACATGAATGAGATCAGATGTATGTACAGCGTTGTAGTATTGATATCATAATATGTACAGTGATACAGGTATATAAAGACACTATGGTAGTAAGTCATACTGATCAGCAGCGTAACTAGTAAGAGTAGGTAAGGGACATGTACAGATATAGTATCTACAGATATGTAAAGGTACAGACAGATGTGAATGAATGAATGAATAAATGAATGAATGAATGAATGAATGAATGAATGAATGAATGAATGAATGAATGAATGAATGAATGAATGAATGAATTAATGAATGAATTAATTAATGAAAATTGTATTTAATAGATTGCAGAATGGGTACAATACAGTACGGCTCAATACACACAATTGTTAAGGGGATGCAGACCAGAGAAAGACGTTTGTCTTGTTTACATCAGGGTCCCCCATTTTCAATTCATAGTGACATTTATGACATACACAACATATATGAATGACACCATGACATTTATGGCATAGGGACATACATGACATACAGGTATATTGTACTGTTACATTTGTGACATATATGATATGCAAATATACAGTACTGTTTGTTACCTGTGGATATATATATATATA
>NC_140176.1:27708535-27796035 GCF_963971535.1 Notolepis coatsorum | reverse complement strand
ACATGTACATGGGTACCTTGGTCGCGTAGTGTATCTTGTAGACCAGGCCCATTGCAAGTTGCTGTACTCGGTCGTCTACTCTAAGCCATCCTAGGTTGTCAAAGTGGGCAGGGGTGAGGTGGGTTCTAGGAGTCAGGTCAAGTAGTAGTCTGACTAGCTTGTTTTGAGATGTTTGTAATTTGTCACCCACTGTAACTGAGAAGCCGTCGGTCTTGCTGAGTTTGTTATTTGAACCGAAGAGAATGGACTCTGTTTTGCCAATGTGTAATGATAGTTTGTTATCAGCGAGCCATATGCAGATTTTGCCTAGTTCCGAGCTGAGGGTTTTTTCAACCTGTAACTTGTTCTTGTCAGAGACCAGCAGGGCTGAGTTGTCCGCAAACAGGAACAAAGACTATGTAACATCAACCCATCCATCTACACTCATTGCACACACATCCACATGCACACACTCACTTTAAACACTCACCTTAACATTCACTTAAGACACTTTAACACTACATCACATTTATCTATTTATTAAAGAGATTTGCATTACATCCATACCTCATTTTACATTTAGCCTTTTTTAAAGTTTTTGTCTGCATTTTTACTTCATTGTACTTTCATTGTCCTTAGGTTGTACTTTAGTTTGTATATTGTATATTTGTAGTGTTGATTGATTGATTGATTGATTGAAAACTTTATTAACAGATTGCAGAATGGGTACAGTACAGTACAGCTCAATACATACAATTGTTAAGGGGATGCAGACCAGAGAAAGACTTTTGTCTTGTTTACATCAGGGTCCCCCATTTTCAATTCATCGTAACATATATGACATACATGACATACAGATAGACAGTACTGCTACATCTATACATTTATGACATACCAGATTTGCAATTACAGTACTGTTTGTGATACAAAAAGAGTCCAGAAAAAAGAGTATATACATTTGACGTAGAAACTGTACATTGGATTGGGTAGGTGGGGGTGGGGGGGGACTGTACATTGGAGGTGGTTGGGTGGGTGGGGGGGGGGGGGGGGGGGGGGGGTTGGGTAGGAGTGGGGGGGTTGGGTAGGAGGGGTGGGCGGGGGACACTGTACAACTGTACAAACAAAACTGTACATTGGATTATTGACAAGACCATACTTGGTAATTTACTGTACATTGGAGGGGGTTGTGTTCGGACATTTACAGGGGCCAGTTTCGAGTTGCAGTCTCCCTTAGGTGTTTTTTGAGAGTGTTTTTGAAAGTGGGTAGTGATTCACATTCCTTTACAGCTTTGGGTAGGGCGTTCCACATTGATGTGGCATAATTGCGAAACGTGTTTAGTCCCTTGTTTGAGCCGAATCTGGGTTTAACATGATTTGTGGAGCTCCCTCTGGTGTTGTGATTGTGGTATTCACTGACCTTTGGGAAGTATTTTGACATGTACATGGGTACCTTGGTCGTGTAGTGTATCTTGTAGACCAGGCCCATTGCAAGTTGCTGTACTCTGTCGTCTACTCTAAGCCATCCTAGGTTGTCAAAGTGGGCAGGGGTGAGGTGGGTTCTAGGAGTAAGGTCAAGCAGTAGTCTGACCAGTTTGTTTTGAGATGTTTGTAATTTTGTTTTTAGCGCCTTTGAGGTGCTTTGGTACCATGAGGTGCAAGCATAGTCGTAGTACCCTTGAATGAGTGCTCCTGCTAGAGTCTTCAGGGTATTTTTGTTTACCAGTGAGGAGATCCGGTACAAGAATCGAGTTCGTTGGTTGACTTTTTTTATTACATTGGATGCCATTTTGTCACTTGTCATTTGTTGGGACTTATTCCTCTTTTACTTACTTTTTTACTGTATGAAGCACATTCTCAGGGGCTCATACAGAACCAAGAATTTCACTGTAATGTACATGTACTTTATACCTGACAAATAAAAGCAAACTTAAACTTGAACGAAACAAAAACACGCATTAGTATGAAAAAAATCATTCTTTATGAGGTAATATACAACAATACAGTATAGACGTTTCCTCTCCACAAATTTCCACAATTTACATTATTGCAATGGCACGTGCAGTTCTGCTACCAATGGATCTCACCAGTCGACACTTAAGATACAACCTTGAAATACGTACTGTATTGCTTTGGCTACAATAATTCTGCACAATAGGGAGGATTTCCCGTAGGAACTGAGGGCCACTAAGATGAGACATGGCTGCTGCTTAACGGTACGACACAAACATCAATGGGTTAAATGCGTACAGTGTATTTAAAGGGGCAGTTCACTCTGTTCAGGCCCAGCCTTCTGTGTCATTGATCCTCGGAGTGCAGACCTTCGCTGTGGGCTTCTAGATCGGGTGGTGTTTGCTTGCGATGCTTTGTTTTACGCAGTAGTAGAGTAGAGCTGACCCGAATGCTTCGAAGCTTCAATAGCCACCGTGATAATCGATGCCAAGATCAATATTCCAATGGTTCGTTTTTTATTTATTTATTTGTTTTCTTACCAATCCTAAAATGTGCCTACATGAGCATGAGAAATAGCTTGCAGAAATAATGATCCGACATTCATTTGTCCTCATAAAAAGCTTCATTCACTCTATCAGGTAGACAGTCCTCATAGAAAGCTCCATTCACTCTACCAGGTACACAGTCTTAATAAAAAGCTCAATTCACTCTATCCTATCAGGTAGACAGTCTTAATTAAAAGCTCCATTCACTCTATCCTATCAGGTAGACAGTCTTAATTAAAAGCTCCATTCACTCTATCCTATCAGGTAGACAGTCCTAATAGAAAGCTCCAGGTAGACAGTCCTAATAAAAAGCTCCATTCACTCTATCCTATCAGGTGTACCTTGCGGAAAAAAGGCTAATCTACTAATTCCAATCTGGCTTCAGAACATCCCACTGACACATGCCTTCTCTATTTGAACGACCACATGAAACAAGAGGTGGACGTGGGCAAATACTGCGGTATGGTCATGCTGGACCTCCAAAAGGCTTTCGACACCGTCAATCACTCCATTCTGATTGACAAGCTAAAAGCAATTGGTTTTGATAGTTCATCAGTGAGCTGGATGCAATCCTACATGGGAGAGAACAGATGGTGGAGGTGAACGGTACACTGCCCCCCCCCCCCCTCCCAGTGAGCTGTAGTGTTCCACAAGGAAGCATACTAGGACCGTTACTGTTCCTAATTTATGCAAATGTCATGTCATCAGCTTGTGACTGCAACTTGTTCCTGTTCGCGTACAAATCAGCCCTGCTGGTCTCTGACAGGAACAAGTTACAGGTTGAAAAAGCCCTCAGCTCTGAACTCGGCAGAATCTGCACCTGGCTCGCTGATAACAAACTATCATTACACCTGGATAAAACAGAGTCCATTCTCTTTGGATCAAATAACAAACTCAGCAAGGCCAACAGCTTCTCTGTTACAGTGGGTGATAATATTGTCACAAGGAAAGATGAAATTACCTACCTGGGTGGCTGGGTTCCATCCTAGAGGCAAATCTTTCCTGTGACAAAATGGCAACCAATGTAATCAAAAAATTCAACCAACGAACAAGATTCTTGTACCGGATTTCCTCTCTGGTAAACAAGAATACCTTGAAGACTCTAACAGGAGCACCCATTCAAGGGTACTACGACTATGCATGCACCACTATCATGGTACCAAAGCACCTCAAAGGCCCTAAAAACAAGACTACAAACATCACAAAACAAACTGGTCAGACTACTGCTTGACCTTACTTCTAAAACCCACCTTACCCCTCCCCATTTTGCCAACCTAGGATGGCTTAGAGTAGACGACAGTGTACAGCAACTTGCAATGGGCCTGGTCTACAAGATACACTACACCACTAAGATAACCATGTACATGTCGAAATACTTCCCAAAGGTCAGTGAATTCCACGACCACAACACCAGAGGGAGTTCCACAAATCATGTTCAACCCAGATTCGGCTCAAACAAGGGACTAAACACATTTAGCAATTATGCCACAACAATGTGGAACGCCCTACCCACTGCCGTAAAATAATGCAAATCCCTACCCTCCTTCAAAACCACTCTCAAAGAGCACCTACGGGTGGCTGCAATTAGAAACTGGCCCCGGTAAATGTCCAAACCCCCCCCCACCCAACCCCCTCCAATGTACAGTTTCTTCCCCTTCGAATGTATATATTTTTCTTGTAAGATCTTTCTCTTAAACAGTACTGTATATTGTGTATATGTCTTGTTGTATGTCACAAATGTCTTGATGAATTGAAAATGGGGGACCCTGATGTAAACAAGACGAAAGTATTTTTCTGGTCTGCATCCTCTTAACAATTGTTTGTATTGAGCCGTACTGTATTGTACCCATTCTGCAATCTGTTAATAAAGTTTTCAATCAATCAATTCAATCAATCAGGTAGACAGTCTTAATAAAAAGCTCCATTCACTCTATCCTATCAGGTAGACAGTCCTAATACAAAGCTCCAGGTAGACAGTCCTAATAAAAAGCTGCAGGTAGACAGTCGGATAAAAAGCTCCAGGTAGACAGTCCTAATAAAAAGCTCCAGGTAGACAGTCCAAATAAAAAGCTCCAGGTAGACCATCATATACCCTTAGCGATGCTGCTGATTCAGTTCAGTAGTTTATTGAACACTTTTGGTGGAAAAAACAAACTAATTGTTATTCACTATACACAACATTTGAATACAACAAAGACTAAATGTGGCTTATAATGATGCTCTACGGGGAGGCGGGGCCGGTGTCATGGAGTGAGGTCACACATTCTAACTGCTCCCCTAACTTTTACAAACTAACACTTTTAATGCCCTCACTAGTCTTTGTTTCCCCTTTTAATTGATGATTTCGACAGTATAATATTTTTGTGACAAACATGGCAACCAAACAGACAAATAAGCGTGGTGCTGTGTCCGCGGTGGCCGACAACTTAAGGTACAACCTCGGCCTCCAAACACGCCGGAGACCACGCTGAGTGGTCCTAGCCTATAGCTGCTATCAAGTTATTCCTCATGGAGCTTTTCGAGAAGCACCTTGGGACTTACCGCCTAGCAGTAACAGCTGAGATAGGAGCAGCCATTCAACCCTTGGATGGGAAGGTGGAGGTCCTCCACACGGAAACCATGGGCAACGCCGGAGAGATTGTCTCAAAGGCGGGAGAGGCTAGCCAGCAGGACCAACATTTACAAGGCTGCTGACTAGGTCCAGAAAATATTGCCACATCACTCCCACCTTAGTTTCGCTTCACTGGCTCCCCATCAAATTCAGAATTCACTTTAAGGTTCTGGTCATCACCTATAGAGCACTCCATGGTCAGGCACCTGCCTACATCTGCGACCTACTGCATCCATATACCACGAACAGATCGCTCAGGTCGTCTGATCAGGGCTTGCTGGCTGTCCCCCTGTCTAGATTGAAGAAAAAAGGGGACCGAGCATTCGAAAACCGTGGCCCCCAGGTTATGGAATGCTCTGCCCTTGGACCTTAGATCTGTGGTCTCTGTAAACACTTTTAAAAAGCAGCTAAAGACTGTGCTGTTTAAACAGGCGTTTGGCGAATTATGCTCTATGTAAATCTTTTATGTATTTTTTATCTGTTTTGGTTTTCCTGATCTTTCACGTTTTTTATTATTTTCTTTTACCATGCTGCTATCTTTTGCATTTTATTGATGTTTTTACTATGTGAAGCACTTTGTGACCCTGGTCTGTGAAAGGTGCTATATAAATAAACTTTACTTACTTACTTACTTACTTACATACTTACAGCACGTCAAGCAGAACCTAGCTACCAAGCTAACCGAGGTAGCCAAGATTCAAACTATAGGCTCGCCGGGGTTCGGTCTCGTGAAAGACGGAATAACATGGGAATTGTTGGTATACCAGAGGACACTGAAGGAACCCATCCATCAAGCTTTTTTCCTGGTATGCTGTAAGAAATCCTGGGTAAAGGACTGTTGGCTGGCCCTCCGGAACGTGACAAAGCCCACCACACTAATATCGCTAACCACCGCAAAAATGACAGAAGCCGAGAGCTATAAGAGGCACGGGGGGACCCAGAAGCTACAGAGGATGTTTGCTAACAACGTGGTTGTCGAACATGTCTACAGTTAGGCCAAGCTAAATTGGCCACGCTCTGGGACTTTCATTGTGGCCATGCTAAGCTAAGTAACAAGCTCATGTTGAGTGGTCCCAACTCCCAAGACAACTATATTTCAATTACGATGGCTCATAGTTGATGGATAACAGACACTTTATTGAAGCCAAACTAAGTGAACTGAGTTCCTCCATTTATGACCATCGGACTGTTCAATTGAGCGAGGTGAACCACGTGCATGTGGCCAGGAAACTGTATTGCATTAACTCTTTCACGGCCAAACCCGAGTAAAGTCGGGTTATCTCGTCAACCGTTGAGCGCCAGAAACCCGAGTATATATACTCGGGTTTCGATCCTTTAATATTTTCCTTTGATCCGCGTTCTATACGGTCAGCCGGAGCCCTCTAGGTGTCTGTGATTCATCTATCTACGTTGGAATTGCAATGACGATCGAATCTCACCAGGTGGCAGTATCACCTACCTTTTAAACTAGGAACTGAGGATATCACTTGCCTTGTTTGTAGACCAGAGAAAGACGTTTGTCTTGTTTACATCAGGGTCCCCCATTTTCAATTCATGACATACACAACATACAGGTATATAGTACTGTTACATTTGTGACATACGATATGCAAATATAAGTACTGTTCACCATCTATCTCCTTCCCCTGGGCACAATCCTCCGTCACCATGGGGTCCACTTCCACTGCTATGCAGACGATACACAGGTCTACATCTCCTCCAAACCCACCACTGCCCTTCCCCCCACCTCCCTCACCACATGCCTTGAGGACATCAGGAGCTGGATGAGCAGAAACTTCCTGAAGTTAAATGGCAGCAAAACTGAGGCCCTGCTCATCGGCTCCAAATCCACCCTCACCAAATCACAAAACACCCGTTCCCATCGACGGCTTCCCTGTACCCTTCTCCCCCCAAGTTAAAAGCCTCGGTGTCATCCTGGACGGTTCCCTCTCCTTTGCACCACACATCAAAAACATCACCCGGTCGGCCTTCTTTCACCTACGTAATATCTCCAGACTCTGCCCATCCCTGTCCCAATCAAATACGGAAACCCTGGTCCACTAATCCCCCCCCCCCCATGGGTGCCAGAGCGTTCAGCTGCTCGGCTCCCAGACTCTGGAACTCCCTGACCCCACATATCCGACAGTCTGACTCACTCTCATCATTCAAATCACAACTGAAAACCCATCTGTTCAAACTCACATATTCACTATAACAGGGGTGGGCAATTATTTTTCCCAGGGGGCCGAATGAGCAACTGAAAATATGTTGGGGGGCCGGGCCAAAATTCCAAACTCAATTATGCATAATATACATTTTATTTCTATATAAAAAGCAGTAAATGGCATTGTTTTGACCCCTGGTAAGAGTGTATGTTATTATTTAGCAATTAAAATGTGAGGTTAGCTTTAAAAAATATCATTTATTCAAATAGAATTTATTTCCAAAATGATAAACAAAATGTGAAACATTAATAACAAAGGGCATTTTGAGTTTCATATACTATTGAAACAAGGATTTTCTTAGCTTTCTAAAGACATCACATCATCTTATAGCAAAAATAAACAAGACATGTCACTGAACTGTGTAAAGAAAAGTGTCCCAGTTTTGTAGCTTTTTTTTTTTTTACTTAATTTTTTTTATTAAACATTTATAGACAAACAACATGACATACAATAACATCAACAACACTATTAATCAGACATAAATAATAAATAAAAATGTAATATCCAAAAAATAAAAAAGACTGACTTAAGCAAATAAAAAACATGAAACAGTTGTCATACCTTAAACCAAAATGAAATTAGAAAACATTAAGTGTGTGACATGGGTTCAGAGACCCTCTTTGAACCTCTTTCCTCCTTTACCCTTCGCCCTCTTGTGGTGTATTTGGTTCTTCCTCTGTGATGTCGTTTTCGTTCCCCTTGTAATCCTCCCACTTACCCCATCTTTCTCCAAATTTCTCTTCCTGTAACCTCAGCATGTGTGTTATCCTCTCCATATCCTGTATCTCTTCCACTATTCCTACCCATTGTGCTATTGTCGGTGGGTCTTCCTTGTACCACAGTCTCGTTATTGCTTTTCTGGCCGCTATCAACATTATCTTTATTAAATATTTGTCCCCCCCTTGTATTCCCTCGTGTGTCAGGTCTCCTAAGTAAAGCACCAGCCCTGTTTGTGGTAATCCGTATCCTAATATTCTGATCATTGCCTCCCCTATCTCCTCCCAATACCCCTTCAGCTTCTGAAATCCCCAGAATATGTGCGTGTGATTTGCCCCCTCCTTCCCACACATCCTCCAGCATGTTCTTTGTGTTGGTGCATATTTTCCCTTCAATTCTGGGGTTATAAAGAATCTGATTATGTTTTTCCATCCAAACTCTTTCCATATCCTCGGTCCTGTTGTTGAATGTTGTACCTCGCATATGTTCCCCCATTCCTTCCCTGTTATTCCTATCTCTAGTTCTCTCTCCCATTTCTCCCTTATATAATCGGTCGTGTGTCCCTTGCTGGTCATTATAGCCCGGTACAGTGCTGATATTACCCTTCCTTTCCCTCCTTCGTATGCCCTTACTATCATCCTAATTATTCCATTCTGTTCTTCTTCCTTGTCCCCTCTTATTTCTTTGTTGTAGTAGTCTCTAACCTGTAGATATCTGAAGTGGTCCCTGTTTTCTAGTCCAAATTTCTCCTTTAATTTTTGTAGTGTCTGCATTTCCCCCTTCTCTATCATTTTGCATATCGCTGTTGCCCCCCCCCCCCCCCCCCCCCCTCTCCCACCTTCTGAATCCATGGTCTAACCTCCCTGGTTTTAATCTCTTGTCATGTGCTACCCATCTCAGAACCCCTGACTGCTTCTCCAGTTTGTGTGTTTTTACTACTCTGTTCCATATGGTCAAGGTGCATTTGGTAATTGGATCTAATAGTCCCTCTTTTTCTTTAAATAGTTCCCTATCTCTCACCAGTGCTTGTACCTTGTATCCCTCCCCTTCTTTTTCAATGTCTTTCCATCTTGCCTCATATCTGTCGTTACACCAGCACGTCACTGCTCTCAGTTGTGCTGCATAATAATAATCTTGTAGGCTGGGTACTGCCATCCCTCCCTCTTCCTTTGGTAGTTGTAGTGTTTTATATCTGACCCGTGGTCTTCTCCCCGCCCATATGAACCTCGCTATCAGTCTGTCCCACTCCCTGAATTGATTCTGTGGTATTTGTATCGGTAGTGACTGGAATAGGTACAGTAACCTTGATAGTATATTCATTTTAATGATCTCTATTCTTGAATTGAAGTCCAAGGGCATTACTGTCCATCTCTCCAAGTCTCTCTTGATGTTCTGATTTATCTGTGTATAGTTCGCCTCAAACAGTTTCCCCACCCCTCTCGTGATGTTCACCCCTAAGTATTTAATCTTGTCCATGTCCCATCTTATCCCGTACTGTTCCCTAATTTCTGTCGTTGGGGTATAGTTCCATGCTAAGGTCTGTGTCTTTGTCACGTTTAGTTTGTATCCTGAGTAGTGGCCATATTCCTTCAGTAGATCCATCAGTGCCGGGAAGCTCTTGTCTGGTTGCCTCATGTATACTATCACGTCGTCCGCAAATAGGCCTAGTTTATATTCCGTTCCCTTTATCCTTACTCCCTTAATGTCCTCGGTCTGTCTGATCAGTTGTGCCAGTGGTTCTATGAAAACGGCGAAGAGCGTCGGTGAGAGACAACATCCCTGTCTGGTAGCCCTCTCTAATCTGATTCTATCTGTCAAGCTGCCATTCACCTTAACCCTCGCTGTCGGTTCTTGATATAGCGCCTTGATCATCTTCATCGCCCTCCCGTTCAGTCAGAACCTCATCAATGTTTTATATAAAAATGTCCAGCTCACACTGTCGAATGCTTTTTCTGCATCTAGACTAATCAGTACCGCGCTACCACCTTGTTTTTGTATCTCCTCTACTATGTGTAATGTCTTTCTCACGTTGTCCTGTGTCTGTCTCCCTTTAATAAATCCAGTTTGATCTTCATCTATAATGTCTGGCATAAACGTCTCAAATCTCTTTGATATTATCGATGTATACATCTTGTAATCCACGTCGAGTATGGACACAGGTCTGAAACTACTACATAATTCTCTATCCTTCCCTTCCTTCGGTATCGTGGTGATTATGGCTTCCTTCCACGAGGGGGGGCATTTTTCCCTCTTCCATCGTGTGTCTGAACGCCGCCCCTAACATGGGTGCTAATTCAGTTCTAAATGTCTTGTAGAATTCCGATGGGAATCAGTCGCTCCCCGGAGACTTGTTGTTTTTAGCTCTAATAATTGCCTCTTCCAGTTCTCGTTCCGTAATTATTTTATTTAATTCTTCATTCTGTTCTTTCCCTATCGATGGTAACTCTAGCTTCTCCAGATATGCTTCTATTTCCTCTTCTCCCGCTGCTTTTGGCTGTGTGTATAGTATTCTCTAAATGTCCTCTCTATTTCAGCTGGGTCTCTCAATATTTCATTAGTCTTTGTATCCCTTATTGTGTGTATCGTGTTCAACTTCTGTTGCATCCTAATTCTCCTAGCCAACAGTCTGGTCGCTTTTGGTCCCCCTTCATAGTACGTTTGTTTCATGAACCTCGCTTTCTTTTCTATTTCCGTCAATAATTCCCTATTTATCCTGGCCTTTACTTCTTTGATTTCTCAGAGCGTTCCCTGTTCTTTTTATATCTGGTGTCTCCCCTCTAGATCCTTCAGCTTCCCTATCAGATTGTGATATGTCTCCGTTCTGGCTTTCTTCAGCATTGCTGTCTTCTCCATCAATTTCCCCCTTATCACCACCTTCAGTGTGTCCCATAGAATGTTCGGGTCTACCGTCCCGTTGTCATTTTCCTCCTTATACCTGGCTATCTCCTCCTTGATCGGACTCACCACCCCCTTGTTATTTAGTATTCCTACATTTAGTCTCCAGATCGTGTTCCTCCGTCTCCCTTCTAGATCTACTGTCAGATATATGGCACTGTGATCCGATATGTCCGCTACTCCTATTCTGCTCTCCCGTACCCTGTAACTGTCCCCCGTCGTCATCAAAAAATAGTCTATTCTCGCATATGTCACATGTGGGTGTGAGTAATGTGTGTATTCCCTGTCCATGGCGTGCATCCCCCTCCAAACATCTGTAATTCCCATTTCCATCATCTGAATATTCATACATCTACTGATTGGTGCTCGTCCTTTTCTAGTACTCGTGGTGTCTAGGTCGTGATTCAGTACTACATTAAAATCTCCCGCGCATATCAATATCCCTTCTAGTTCCATCACTATCATATCAAAAATAGTCTCATATAAATCCCTCTCTCTCTGGGGGTGCATAAACATTCACTAACGTAACCATTTGGCCCTCCATTTTCCCCTTCACCAGAACAAACCTTCCCTCCTTGTCTCTTACTTCCTTGATCAATTCAAATTTGACTGTTTTTGATTAACGTGATTACTCCTCTCCTCGGGTTCCGTTTAAAGGAACTATAGTATGCATTTTCATATCCAAATCTCTTCAGTTTCTCATGATCTTGTGCTACCAAATGTGTCTCCTGCAGAAAAATCACTTCCATCTCACTTTTTTTACATTTCAACATCACTTTGCCCCTCTTTATCGCATTATTCATTCCATTAACGTTTAACGACATCATTTTTATACCTTTAACCATCGTCATCTTTCTTCTTCTTTCGTCTGTCCCCCCCATGTCACATTCATTCCCCCCTCCGGTTGTAGCCTCCGCTCTCTTCACCGAATACATATAATGATTAACATAAATAAAAAACAAACTTTACATAAAGTGCTCCCAAGGCGTTCGGGGGGGTCCCTGTGTCCCCCCCTGTCCCCTGCTGGTGGGTGAGGAGTAATTGCTCTCCTAGTGAGAGGCCTCCTCCTGACGGCTTGGGGGTTTGAAACCTTTGCCCCCAACCGCTCGTCATATTTGTCCAGCATTCTTACTGTTTTTACTGCTGTCGTGCTCCTGGTCAAACGCGCTCTCCTTCATTCTGAAAGACCCCCCATTTCCTAGGTCCCCCTCAATGCGGCTCGCATGTTCCAATGTCCTTCTTTCCTCCCAAACCCGTGTGTGGTGTCTTCTGTGTACCCCTTTTTCTTTTCTTTTCCTCCTCTCTATTTTCTATGTGATGTCCATTTATCCCCTTAATCCCTTCCAACTGTGTTACTCTCAGCGTGTGTCTATGTACTTGTTTCCATATGTTCTGTGTTCCGTCTATCTTACCTAATTATATTTCCATTTATTTCCTCCATCGGCCTGTGTATTATGTGTCCATGTATATGTTATGTTCGTTCCTATATCCTGCCTCTACCTGGGAATATGTGTTTATGTATATGTTATTTCAGTTTCTATATTTTGTCTCTATTTGGATAGTTTTTCAATCTCTTGTGTGTGTACTCATCCGTTCGTCTCCTCCCGCCTCCTCTCCTTCTCTGGCCTCCTCGTCCGTCTCCACCTTCGGTCTGTCACGTCTCACCTCGGCCTTCTCCTCTCTCCTCTCTCCTCCCTCCTCTCCCGGGTTTCGATCTCCCACTCTGGTCCATCTGCGTGCCCCCTCCAATCTCTGCTGCAGGCTCCGCGTCTGGCCCTCCTGTCTCCTTCCCTCTCCGTCCTCAGTCACCTGCATCCCCCGTCGTCTCATCTCCTCCGCCGCCTCCCGCGCCGTCGCGTACGTCACCGTCCCTTCCTTCCAGTGAATCCTTAGCGAGGTCATGGGTGACTGGAATTTCATTCCGTTTTCTTTCAGAATTCTCTTCAGTCCCGCGTAGGACCTGCGTGTTATTGCCACCGCTGTCGAGTAATCGTGGTCAAACGACAGCCTTTTCCCCTCGATTTCTATCTTCTTGGTCCACGCGGTTCTAAGTATCAATTCTTTCACCTCGAACCTCAGAAAGTTGATTATCACCGCCCTCGGGGGTCTGTCCGGTTTCGGTCTCGGAGCCAACGCCCTGTGGGCCCTCTGTATCTCCATCTTTTCCAGTCCCGTCTCCTTCAGTTGTTCCTTGATAAGCTCTTCCACATATTGGATCACCGATTCCCCTTCGACTCCTTCTTTCAATCCCCATATTCTGATGTTATTTCTCCGTGACCTCCCCTCCATGTCTGATATCTTTGTCTCCATCTGTTCTTGCTTTTGAATCGCACACGTTAACACCTCGTGTATCTCTGTGCTCCATTCCTCCATCTGCGCCGTTCTAGTCTGTACCCCTTTTACGTTACCGTCCTGTTCCGCCATCTTCTCATCCACCCTTTTGAGTTCTGTATTCATTTCACCTCTGAAGTCCTCCTGTTCCTTCCTCAATTCCTCCCGTAACTTCCCAATATCGTTCCTTATCGTGTCTGTGTTCAGTTTTATCGTTGCTGTTATGGTCTGCAATATCCCGGCCTGCATGACCACGGCCCATCCTGGCATTCCCGTGTCTGCCTCAGCGGGACCTCCCCCTTCTTCCGCCTTTCCCTTCTCGGCTTCGCTTCGGGGACTCTGTTTCTTCAAATTCTCCTCTTCTCGTGTGTTCTCCATTTCTCTTTCCTTCACAATCGTTGTCTCTTCCTTACTTCTCGTGTGCATTTTCATTTTTAATCACTTTTCGGGTCCTTTATCAGTTTTTTCACTCTTTTGACTAGGAGCTCCACCGCATGCGTGTTACCCTTCCGCTCTCATACCGGAAGCCCCCCTTGTAGCCTTTTTTACTTTACATGCCTATATTAAACATTTAATGTTTTCAGAACTGTGCAAAAAAAAGAAAAAAAATATCAAGTGTCCCATTTCACTTGTTATATTTCCACATTTTAGTGTTCTTCCGTTTTTTTTTTTTTTTTTTTTTTCATTCGGTGTGAGAAATCCAGCTTTAACAAGTCCATCAAAGTCAGGTTGCATGTCTGAGGTGGAGATGCGAAGCACAGCTGCCAGATGTTCATCAGTGAGAGAGGATCTGTACCTGGACTTGGTAAACGTCATGGATCCAAAGAGAACCAACATCTTCTGAGCATGTCTCCTAAGCGTATATTGTGCGTGTGAACGTTGACATGAAAAGAAAAAAGTAAAAAAAAATATATATAAATTTTTTTTTAAATTTTTTTTTTAAATGATCATGTAATCTTTCGCGGGCCGGTCAGAATCATGGGCCGTACAATGCCCAGGTCTGCACTATAACCTCCGTCACAGTCCTATACCCCCCGTTTGTGTTTGTTATTTTAACTTCAGTTTTTTAATACTTCCTGTTCTATTTTTTTTAACCTCGACTTTTAACTGCCTTGCTGTTTTTTTTCCTACGATCTTGGGTGTCGTGAAAGGCGCCACCAAATAAAATGTATTATTATTTGTTACCCAGAGATCCTAACAAAATATATACATATTATGGTGAGGAGACCGTACATTAGGAGGGGGTGGGTGGGTTGGAGAAAATATGTCCATTAGGAGGGGGGTTTGGACATTTACGGTCATGAATGATTATGTCAAGAGAGAGTAATACTAGTCGGCATGAATGACTAGAGGAATACTAGTCGGCATGATGTACTCAGATCTACACACGTTAGGCCTGGAAAGGTTATGGAAAACCATCGACTGAAGGTAGAATCTGTAATACAGTCAACAGTACTGTAACTGTGGCCATTATATGGTTTCATCATTTATTTTTATGTTATTTCAGTTTGTAAGTGTAATATTTGAGAATGTATTTATGTTTCATTTCTTATTTTCTTTATTATTTAATTTGCTACAATTTATAATATATTCATTTTGACGTCTGGTCAGATATGGTGTCCCGTTAGGCTGCTGTCGCGTTTTTTACCTTTGGGGCTGATTAAAGACACCTGCGAGCAAGCGACAGGAATGTTGGAGACGAGTTGTACAGACACCTGCGAGCAAGCGGCAGGGTTGGTTAGACGAGTTGTACAGGCTCTCTAACTTCTAAAGAGTGTACCACTATGTGTAGCGTACCACTAAGACTGTTACCAAGAACAGAAGAACAAGACCCCTTTTTTATGTAGCATGCAGCCAACGAGTTTTCACGGTGGATTGGAGGACCAAGCCTTTAATAAACCCGTCGAAAGGAAACCACTTGTGTCTGCAGTGCTTGAAGGAGTTACAGTGAAAACTCGACTGTTCATCGATGCAAGTGGGCGATGAAGCAAGTCCAAGTTTAAGGCCGGCGTCCAGCGGACCTTCCCCGACAATTGTTTGCTGCGCTGCCTGCGCGCCGACATCAAAGGACAGATGAGTCACAAACAATACGCACTACACGCATAAAGCAAAGAAGTAAGAAGATGCACACAGTATAATGAGCAGCGTTTCAAGATAAAGCCATAAAGGACTTGGACATTATAAGTTAAGAGTGGTCAGGTCAAGAAGAGTGCTTTGTAAACGTTTCTATAATATATTTGACTGTGAATTCTAATTACTGTGGTGTGCGTGCTAAAAACGTTTTGACTTATTTGCCTATATAATTTAACTGAAGCTAACCATTTGTACACATTAAGGTGTCAACGTTAAAGTATAAATATTTTCTGATTGAATTAATTTCTAATTTAAAGTGTGTTTTGGAAATTATAACTTATAAAAGGCACGTATAATTTATAGGTGAAGGCTATTATTGGCATCTAATATTTATGTTCCTAAGCGTTCTGAAGCGCTTAATATATATGTGGAGGTTATTGTGAAAGCCAATTGAATTAAGCAATTTGATTTGCTCGGAGAGTACTGCATTTAATTCAAATTTGAGTACAAAACAGGCTAAAGGTTTAAAGGTGTATTTACTATTTTTTCTTTACAAATTTGTCAATTTAAAGTAGTGATTTACAATGACAGAGCCAATTAGGCCTGCAATTGAAGTAGGGGACAGTGTTAGGGATAGTGCAAATTCCCAAGACCGACCTGAAGAAGGTCAGGAAGAAGGTGCTGAAGCCCAGCAAGAGGTACCAAAACGATCTCAAAGAACCAAAACTCTAACAGAGAAGGGTAAAGCAATGCAGGAGGATAAGATCAAAGCGCTACAACAAAGATTTAATTACATTTACAATAAATGGAGGACACAAGTTAAATCTTCTAAAGGTCCGTTATCACAATCAACAGAACATTTGTCTAATGAGCTGCTTACTGATATCATTACAGATGTCACAGGTCTTTCTAATGATGTGCAGCATATTTATGATCAACTACGTGACATCTCAACTCCAGACCAGGACACGCGTCTAAGAGTGGATCTGTGTGCAGGGATTTCTGAGATAATTGTGTCCAGAGCCACATTTAGACTGGGGGGAAGTGTGTTAGAAGAAGGAGAGAGAGTGGCCAGAAGCAGGCTCTCTCTTTGACTCAAGCACCTATAAATCTGGTTCTGCCACTCCTTCCAGGAAAAGTGCTTATAAATCTGGTTCTGCCACTTCTTCCAGAAAAGGCACCTCAGTGCATTCAAGCAGTTCTTCTGTAAAGCGACGAGATGCTGTCGCTGATGCTGCTGCAAGCCAAGCTGTTCTGGAAGTGTTAAAAGAACAAGAAAAAGAACAATTGGAAATGCAGTGCCTAGAAGCAGAAGCTAAAAAGAAGATAGCTGAGCAAGAGGCAGCAGGCATAAAGCGTCGTTTAGAACGAGAAGCAGAACGTTTAGAAAGAGATACAGAAGAGGTTGAACGAAGAATAAAGAGAGAGGAAGAGGAAGCTAAAATTAAAGCTCAACTGGAAGAAGAACATGGAGCTATACAAAGGACTCTGGAGGAAAAGCGGAGAAAGATACAGCATTTGGAGGCAGTGAAAGGTCTTAAGGCAGCACGAGCAAGAATTCTTGTGTACGATCAAGTGGAGGCCACAGAAGAGCGGAAAGACGTACTAGAACATGAGAGGGTAGCAGACAACAAAGTGCCTGCTCCCACAAGTCCTCTGTCCCTGTATACGTCTCCCGTACCACAAGTTGTGACCACCTCCTCAAATGACAGTACAGCAGAGCTTGTTAAGATGCTGGCAGGTGCTTTGAGTGTCAACAGAATTCCAATTCCTGAACCTTCATCATTCAGTGGGGACCCATTGAAATACAATGACTGGAAACTTTCCTTTGAAATACTGATTGATCAGAAGAGCATTGAAGACAAGGAGAAGATATACTACCTCCGTAGGTATGTAAGTGGACAAGCTAAGAAAGCACTTGATGGCTATTTCTTACTCGGAACCAAATCTGCCTATGTTGCAGCATGGAAGACTTTGGAGGAGAGATATGGTAATCCATTTACAATAGCAAAAGCATACAGAGACAAGCTCCAAGCATGGCCCAAGATGGGATCTAAGGACAGCTTTGAGCTCAGAGAGTTTGCAGACTTTCTCAGGAGTTGCGAGGCTGCCATGGTCAACATCAAGGCATTGGACATTTTAAATGACTGTAATGAAAACAGGAAAATTCTTTTAAAGTTGCCTGATTGGCTAACAGCGAGATGGAACAGGATGGTTATCCAAGAAGAAGAAGAGCGTAACCAATTCCCCTCCTTCAGCCAATTTGTAAAGTTTCTGACAAGAGAAGCGAAAATTGCCTGCAACCCTGTTACATCACTACAGTCACTAAAACAAGGTGAGACTGAAAAACCAAAAAGCCCAAGATATCAAAGCTTTGAAGCAAAGGCACTGACCACATGTTCCAATGAAAAGACTGTCATCATAACATGCATTTTCTGTGAGAAGTACGGGCATACTTTGCATAAATGCAGGAAGTTCATGGAGATACCTGTTACAGACAGAATCAAATTTGTTCAAGCTGAAAAACTATGCTTTGGTTGTCTCAAGTCTGGTCACTACTCAAAGAGCTGCAACAGTAGGAATGTGTGTGACGTGTGCCACAAGCAACATCCTACATGTCTGCATGAGGAGCGAGCCAAAGAAGGACAAAGACCACCACAAGCTAAGCTAAATGAAGACAAGCCAAGTACAAGTCAACAATGGTACAAAGAAAGACCTCAATCAACACAATGCAAAGAAACAACCACAAACTCTACTTCACATAGAGTAATACTTCAGGAAGCCAACACACAGACAACTGCAATAATTCCTGTGTGGCTTTCATCCACGACTCAACCAACACAAGAAGTCCTCGTTTACGCTCTGTTGGATTCTCAAAGCGACACAACCTTTGTTATAAGGGAAGTAGCAGAAGCGTTGGAAGCAACCAAAGTCAAGGTCAAAGTCAAGCTCTCTACTATGACCTCAAGAACCACAGTAGTAAGCTCTGAAAGAATAGACAACTTACAAATCCGTGGCTTTTACTCTGGTAAGAAGATATTGTTACCACCAGTCTATACTCGGGATTTCATTCCAGCCAACAGAACACACATACCAACAGATGGAACTGCAAAAGCGTGGTCCCATCTAGAGCACCTCCAAGGAAAGATTGCACCTATGCAGGACTGTAAAGTAGGTCTGCTCATTGGGTACGACTGCTCACAAGCCCTGCTTCCAAGGGAAGTTGTGTCTGGCGAAGAAAGTCAGCCTTATGCACAGCGTACAGACCTTGGATGGAGTATTGTTGGCCATGGGAATCCCTGCGTAGACTACGGCGACGACATCGGAATCAGCCATCGCATAGTATTGAGACGAGTAACAGCAGGTGTGAAACGTTCTGTTAATCTCAAAACTGAAGTACACTATGTGAGCCGAACCCAAGTAAAAGAAATGACTCCCTCAGACATAAAAGTTCTTGAATCAGACTTCTCAGAAAGAACTGGAGAACATGACCCTGTGTCTCAAGAACATATCAAGTGCCTGTCGAAGGTGAGAGAGACCATCACGCAAAAGAACAATGGTCACTACGACATACCGTTACCATTCAAAGGAAAGGAAAGGAAAAGAAAAGGGAAAAGAAAAAAGAAGAAAAAACGACCTGTCGGAGAACTCAAGGTGGGAGAAATTAAGGAAGATGATCCTGAACTCCACAAGGCTTTTGTGTGCAACACTAAAGCAAAGGAAAACAGATCATCATTGGATCGCCTACAGAGATTCTCGGAATGTGTCAAGTGTAGAAAGTACAGAAGATGTACTGAAGGACAAAGAGGGGGTGACTTACCACAAGATCGGAAGCAACTCCACCCTTCACTTACGCTGGCATAGACCGCTTGGCATAGACTGCTTTGGTCCGATCCATGTTAGAGAAGGAAGGAAGGATATCAAAGGATATGGTCTCTTACTTACATGTCTATGTTAAGGGCCATACACGGGGTCAGATGGTAGGGTGAGAGAATTTAAATTGCTGGTGAGTGACACCACCTTAAAAGGTAAGCCTATAACTAAAAGTGTTCCTTGATACCTGTACAGAAGGTTATAACGCTACTCGAAGCAGACTAATTTAATGTTTTGCCTAAAACTTATGTTAATAATAATATTTACATTTAGTCATTTAGCTGACGCTTTTATACAGGGCGACTTACAAGTTCTGTACAAGTTCCCAGGAGGGGCACAACTAGCGGCTGAATGACCACAAGAAATATTTAATTTAGAAGATAACCAAATTATGTTCAGAGAAATCCCACGTGTGTGCGATTTGGTGGGAGTGTAACTGTGGCCATTATATGGTTTCATCATTTATGTTATTTCAGTTTGTAAGTGTAATATTTGAGAATGTATTTATGTTTCATTTCTTATTTTCTTTATTATTTAATTTGCTACAATTTATAATATATTCATTTTGACGTCTGGTCAGATATGGTGTCCCGTTAGGCTGCTGTCGCGTTTTTTACCTTTGGGGCTGATTAAAGACACCTGCGAGCAAGCGACAGGAATGTTGGAGACGAGTTGTACAGACACCTGCGAGCAAGCGGCAGGGTTGGTTAGACGAGTTGTACAGGCTCTCTAACTTCTAAAGAGTGTACCACTATGTGTAGCGTACCACTAAGACTGTTACCAAGAACAGAAGAACAAGACCCCTTTTTTATGTAGCATGCAGCCAACGAGTTTTCACGGTGGATTGGAGGACCAAGCCTTTAATAAACCCGTCGAAAGGAAACCACTTGTGTCTGCAGTGCTTGAAGGAGTTACAAGTACTGCACTTTATTTACATATTTTGTTTTGGTCTGATGTGGGTTGGAGTCTAGTAACGGAATTACACCGATTTTCTCCAGACCTCTTGGCAGAGGCTGAGGTTTAGCCAGCAATAGCAACCCCTCAACTCCAACCCACACAGACTAAACATTTAAACAGTGCGGTATGAAGCGGGTCTCTTTTGCCTAGAGGTCACCGTTTGATGCATTACAGTAAATATGATGCTTAAATATATTTTAAAGCAGAACAAGGAAAACGCATTATATTAAAATCGGGTGCTGAATGAGTGAGTACAGACTGAGCTCCTGATGCAATCAATTTATTATCACAATCAATTAACAACAAAACAAGCTAAATACTTTGTTAAAGCTACATAATATATACATATCTATACACCATGAGGAAAAATAAAAACCACCATACGGTCACACTAGGATCAAGCGAAAGAGAGGGGGGCTTGATATATACACCTTAGTAAATGGACTGCATATACTGTATACACACAAATTTGTTTATAGCAGTGTTGTAAAAAAAGAAGTAAGCTGAATAAGGTACTGATTAGCCCCTTTTGTGACTGATGCAAGCCCTGCTTGAATACGCAGTCACTGGTTCCCACGTTACTAGCCATGTTAATGTGCACCTGCTTAAAAGCGAGCGGTGGGTCCAAAATATATCAGACATTTCAAAGGTACTCAGTTGCATAGGGTTTGAAAGCTCGGCGTTGCTAATAAACATTTTAAATCATTTTAAACACTGCATTATTTCCGACGTTGGGTGCATGATGCGCATGCGCGCAACAGGCAGACAAATACGGAAATACAGCCGTTTTGAGCAGTGTTGACCAGTTTATAAAAATTATTTAAAATGTTTATTAGCAACACCGAGCTTTCAAACCCTGCCGCATGTGTGTGTGAAACCCTAATGCAACAGAGTACCTTTGAAATGTCTGATATATTTATATATATAACGTGGGAACCAGTGACTGCGTATTCAAGCAGGGCTTGCATCACAGTCACGAAAGGGGCTAGGTACCGATAAGATAGATATGGTGGCAAGACGATGAGAAAGACAACCTCCGACATAAACAGACAATTATAAATTATAAAAAGGGATAAAAATAAGTCTTGTAACTATTGTTTAAAATACAAAATTGTATACAAAGAGATAGTAGCAAGGTACTGTAAGGCAAATCACAACAAAGACATGCAACAATGGGCCCCGACATACAGTGGGTCACTAATGATAATGACTGACTGAATGACTGACTGCATCAGCGGGAACAAGAGCCCTTGTGAGGAAGTTGTGTCTGCACTAATCATATCACTGGTTTGGTGATGAAAGCAGATTGTAGGGCACAGATGGAGGGGGGGGGGTCACAGACCAACTGTAGGGCCCTATGGCCCTGACTAGAGCTGAGTTTATACCCAACTAACTGAGAAGTGAAGTCAACAGGGGCTGACAGGTTGTTATCGATAATACGGTTTTAACAACCATCTCACTTGCCCTGTAGGGAGTCTACAGTAAAACCTGCTAAGTGGGGAGGCTTCATTTTAACAGGACTTGTGCAAGATTCACCTATTGTCTTGTAGTACAGCAAGCTATAAAGGCACTGAGCAGGGTTGCTAGTAAAAGCCGAATTAGGAATGCTATATCATACAAGTGAAATGTAGCTGTGTGAAAACCCAAAGATTACAGAATATTTTCAATAAATTACAATTAAATTGTAGAAAATTCAAAGTGACATTTTCACAGCCAGTATGAAAGCATCCATAGAAAAAACATCAAGTCGATTTCTATGTATAGCATAGGACTTTCACAAATCCCCACAAAGCCAACTTGAAAAAAGAACAGTAAAACGCTGCATTCAAACTATTAATAATACACATAACCTGATGTTATTAAGCTGTTCCATTAGCCTTATAATGTTGCATGTTTGATAAGCTCAACTATTAACCAAAGCCCAACTCCTTTCTGTCACCACTACCCACTATTCTACTGCATGTGGTGTTCATGATATTCAGTCCCAAATAATATTATTATTAATTATGGCTGCCCCCATGACTGAAGCCATTCAAAATGTTAAGTGTCTAAAAGCCATGGTGCAGAAGGCCACATTGATCAGAATCCTCACTTTTTGACCTAGCTACAAAGTCACTTGTTTCACCCTTTCCCTGCACCTACAGTCTTTCAGTTAGTTCATATCGGAATGAGAACAATATAGCTTTGTTGTTCTGTCCTCACCATATTTTGTGCTGCCTGCTCAATATTGTATAAACAGGTAAAAGTATAAACAGTTTCCCTTTTGTAAATGCAGCCTGGAATATAATGGATATTTTAATAAGCCTCTGTTGATCTTTTTATTCTTTAAATTCATAAGTAGGCCTACGGTTTTAATAAGTTACAGCTCCAAACTACTTTTTATTCATTTTTTTGTTTGTTTTATTTGTTTAATCTGGAAAAATATGATTGCTACTGTTAAAAAGGTTGCCAATCCCCGATTTAGGTGGATGCAGAAATTCTGCCAATAAAGCACCTGTGAATCATTTCACCATCAGAAACAAAGCCATTAAATACATGCATTATCCATTAAGTAATCTGTGCATCTGTGAAGCACCAGTTTCCTTGTCCAATTGACAAGCAACCAGATTCACTATGATCCAGATCCATTTGATGAGCTCAGTGTTGTCGAATAAATTTCTCCCAGTAAGTAGAATAGATTAGATAGAGTAAGGGGCGGTCAGGTGGCGTAGCGGAGATTGCGCGCGTCACCAATGCAAGAGGCTGCGGTCTCGACTCCCGGAGTCAGCATTGCCTTGGCGCTATACTAACCAGTTGGGCTGGGTTAGGGAAGTCACGGGTGGGAATCTGGCGTTGTGGACAGATCAGGTCTGGGCGCTTGCTCAGCGGAGGCAGGACTTGATGAAGGCAGCGTGACCTCCCACGCGTTACACTTCACCAATGAGTCCTCGCTGCCAGGTGAAAAAAGAGTCACTGGCTGTCGCCGCGCGTGTCGGAGGAAGCGTGCGGATGACTTCAGGATTCCCTTGTACCGACCAGTAGGAGAACATGCGCACAACAAACAGGTAGGGGAGGGGGGGAATTGGCACAACGACTAAATTGGGACGGGGAGAAAACAAAAAACATAACATGAGATACTATGACAATCACAATTCATTGAATTATGATTGAACTATGTTGCAGGGGGATGTCCCATCTCCGGTGCCTCTTTCGTTCCGTCCAGCTCTGAAATAAATAGAAGATAATGTATAAATAATCAGACTATATAAAAAAATAAAGGCTTCTAAACTCTATAGGTGACACAGAGCACCCAGGGGAATGTTAAGTATGGGTATATTTTGAGATTCTGAACGGAGAACACCACTATAGAATCAAACTAAAACAAACAAGCTGTGGGTCCACAAAGATCAGCTCCAGAACTTATAATAATAACTTTATTTTTATACAATGGCATGCACATTTCTTGATTCTGATTGGCTGGCTGAAACAGTCAAGTTAGACGTTTGTTATTTAACACACTCCACATAACCCCAGATCCCTCCCACAACCGAATTACTTTTTTTTTCTGTCTGAATGAATCCGCCATAGATGGACAAATGGAAGTATGAATAGCTTTTGAACGAATCCTCCAAAAAAGATAGTCAACTGGAATATGTTAGTTCGTTACACATATGTTGGATTATGTCATTGGTTTGTCATGACTCATTGTGGGAAAAAAAAGAAATCGATTATTTTCTTGTCAGACCATTGGATTTGATTGATGCTAATTTGATGCAAATTTTATTAACATATTGCAGAATGGGTACAATACAGTACGGCTCAATACACACAATTGTTAAGGGGATGCAGACCAGAGAAAGACTTTCATCTCGTTTACATCAGGGTCCCCCATTTTCAATTCATCATAACATATATGACATAGATAGACAGTACTGCTACATCTATACATTTATGACATACCAGATTTACAAATAGAGTACCGTTTGTAGGGATGGGAATTGATAAGATTTTATCGATACGATTCCATTATCGATTCTGCTTATCTATAAGATTCTTTATCGATTCCCTTATCGATCCCTGATAAAAAATTAATAGGAAATCTAGTTTGAGTAGTTTTCAATCACTCCACTTAGAAACAGTGAAACAGCGGGAGGATTTCGGGAGCATATGACAATGCAATTTCGAGCCCTTACTTTTAATGTCAGCCACGCGTTGTCGTTAGTTCATGCCGACCGTTGAGTGCCCGCCAACGCTATATAGTGTTTGTTTGTCGTATTTTTTTTATTGGCGATTTGAATTCATATTTCATCAATCGAGCCTCAGGTTAGTGTTGCAGACTCTGAGCTCAATTGGGAAGATACCGCCCCCTATCGTCTCTCCCTGTGTAACTGCACCCCATTACTTTAGGGGGGGGGGCAGTTTCCTCATTTTACTTTTCCGTCAAGCCAACTGAAGAATCCATTGTGATCGCCGGCCCGGAAAACGCGTGGATTATGTATTTACAGTACCCAACGCTGAATCAATAAACGCTATCGATATTTGGAATGGCGATCAGGAATTGGAATAATCTCTTTGGATAACATCTGATCTGAGGTAAGTAATTTATTTGACCAGTCTTAGGATAATCAGAGCTATTTTCACAGAGATATCAGCGTTTGCCCTATGCGTGTGTGTGGCTGTGCGAGCGATCAGGAAATGAGAAACGATATTTCAGCCCGCTTCTATAGCGTGCATAAGTACACATATACTATCGATAATCTAGCGTTTATTTGAAAACGATTCATAAATAGGCCGAAAAATGACAATGTTTGTGTATGCCAGAATATTCCAGTAAATGCCGTTTATCACGCAATCTTTATATTTTCCTTGAAAACGAGGGATTTTCAAAATGCTATAAAACGGAAATGAAGCGATTAAAAAAGCAATCAGTTTCGACAATGTTGACTGCAAACAAACAAGTCAACGACGGGCAGATTAGACACATAGCCATAATTTAAGACAGATTATGCGTTCACAACGCTATCATTGAAGTGGGTGGTGGTATTTAACAGGGGTAAGGCAAACACAAGTGTTTAGTCCCTTGTTTGAGCCGAATCTGGGTTTAACATGGTTTGTGGAGCTCCCTCTGGTGTCTACTAGTGGATCTACTATTGGATCTACTTTCTCTGTGGATGGTTGTGAATAAATCTCCATTATGCTTCAATTACTGTGTGTTTATTGTATAGCAATAAGGTTGGTGAATTGGGCCATTGTATAAAAGCATTACATCACTTGAAGTCGTGTGTTACTCATTAGATCACGCCTAGGGTGGTCTAACGACCCTCCGCTGCGCGTCGGGCCTAACAACCACCCCTAGGTGTGATCTAATGAGTATAACACACTCCTGTGCATGTTGTAATGCTTAAGTATAGCACCTTTCATACAAGAATTGCAGCTCAAAATGCTTCACAGCAGCAAAAAGACGGGCACAAAATGAGCACATAAAGTGCAGACATGTAAAATCAGTTTCACATTAGGATCTAGCATCCCAATAGGCCACTTTGTTTATAGTTTGATTCTATGGCATAAAATGACATACAACAAGCATAAAAAAGATAGCAGCAAGGTAATGCAAATCAGTTTTTCATATTAGGATCCATTAGGCCTCCGTTTGATCAGTTTTAAAATAGGCAGTAATAAAAAGAATAGTAAAAAGTGCAGTAAAATGATGCAGTGTGCAATAGAATAAAAATAGCCCTCATTTACAATAATCTGGTTACTTTACAGAACAGCTCAACTTCGAGTTTCTTTACAAAGGTCCGTTCTAACATAACAAGTTTTACTTCTCTGATCTCTGGTTTTGGGAGAGAGAGTAGCTCATATAGTGACTGAATGTTCTGGCATTCTGAGTTCTTCATTCGAGTGGTAAAAGGTGCATTTATATAACAGCTTTTATCCAAAGCGCTTTACAATTTGTTATGCACATTCACACCAACGGCGGAGGCGACCATGCAAGGTGCCGACCTGCACATCGGGAGCAATTAGGGGTTAACTCATTTGACTGCCACGCCGTTTTCCCATCTTTACTCCCTGGAACCAGCGTTAGACCATTTTCACGATGTTTGCGGACACATCGTATATTCTATATTATAGCTATGGAGATAATAGTATGGCTAATTTGACAGGCACTATTTATAGTCTAACATGGACAAACCAGTTCATTTCTACATACTTTCCTTTGTGAGCTATTCCACTCTAAACATCGGCCCGTTTAAAAATAATCCAGCCTCGTTTTCTAGATAGTGAGATATGACGTGTTATATGCATATGCGCAAATCGCTCGGGTTGCTCGCCTGAAACTCAAAATCATCAAGGGGGGGGGTTTACAAAGCTGCAATCGTTTCCAAAAGCATGTTTTAGGTTCGGTAAAATAGACCTTACCTTAGTCAGAAAGTACTCCAAAATGAATAATCCCAGCAGTTCCATCGAGATTGCTATTAGTCGTGTGCATTGGGCCTGGCTATAATACGGGAAACAATAGGTTTCAGGCGAGCAGATTGGCAACAGATAGCTGTGTGCTGATTCACTTTCAGGGGGAGGGGATTCCTGCCGCCGGAGGTACCTCAGTACTGAAAGACAACTGAGAGACCCAGTTCAGAAGGCCACCTGTCGGGATTCGATCGCTATTGCAATTATAACGTAGGCAGTAGTGCCAGGGAGACACAGGCAGGTCCACGTGAGTGTTTAGAATGGGAACATAGAAAAAAGGATCCAAAAACGAGAAAGTTAAGCGAGAAAGTTAAGCGTCTTGCTCAAGGACACTTCAACACGCTGCCAGGGAGGAGCGGGAATCAAAATGGGAACCTTCCGATTACCAGACGAGCGTTCTACCTCCTGCATGACAGTGTTCCCCTTCGAGTCGAACTTCCTGGTGAAATGGTGCAAACAAAATAAATCTAAAATAAAATAGAAATGTCTACTAGAATCATATCTCATATCTCTACAAATGAGGTGTGCTATCCTGGTTTTTGGAAACGTAATTTTCACTCATCAACACTCAGTGAGCCTGGCCAGGCCCCCTCACATGGCAGGAGTCTTGAATCAACACAACCATCATAAGAATACTGTGCAGTGCCAACATACTGGGAGATGCTACTTTTAGTTCTTCCGTCTTAGTAACAATACATCTCTATCAAATGCAAGGCTGGAAATGGGACATAAGTTTGCAATGTGGCTTCCTCACACCCCCCCCCCCCCCCCCCAACCCCAAAAAGGTAAACAATTCATTCAAAATGACAAATTACCTTCCCTCAGTCTCTTGACTAATTCCATCAGTCTCACACAGTTGGCACATCCTGAAAAACATTAACAGTGAGTTATGGTATACTAGTGGTGAGCACGAAGGACACAAGTTATGGTATTTTTCCCTTTATACAGGTACAGGTAAAAATCTCATTCAGACAGTCTCATTTACAAGAGTGACCTGATCCACCAAACAAACATACCAAATACATAAAACAAGTTCCAGACAAAGTCCAAGAGGCTAGAATCTAGATAAATTAAATTAAATTAAGAGCAAGAACAAGAACAGGCGCCCCATGGATGCCCTTTCAATATTGCGTATAAGAAGCTTAAAATCTCCAATGGGAATTAGGTTCGGAACCTCAGTTCCTTCTGTAATAAGTTCCACATAGATGGGGCAGAATAGGAAAAGGCTTTTTTTTTTTTTTTTTTCTAGTTCTGTGTGGGCAAATGGTAGAGAGTTAAAAGATCCTGTGACCACAGGCCAAAGCGACTGAACTCTTGATACAAGGACTAAAGGTAAATATGACTGAGCTCTTGATAAAACTAACAGGTTCCAATAAGCTCCGACTCACCATGGCTCCGAGGTGACTTTAGGCCTCTAGCCCTTGCTGGGTCAGCCGAAGGTCCCAGGGCTTCAGCACTAGCAGGTGGTCTGCTTGTGGTCTGGCCAAGCGATGTCATCGCCATTGACCTTGTGCTTGCTGTAGGTGAAGGAAAATGAGTTTTGAAATAGTATTTGCTGTATTTTGTGACTGTAAAAGGTTAGTTTACATTGGAAATATTTGTAAACACTGAAGTGAAATAGACATTCATAGCATTATAGTATCTATACGGTTATTATCTAATAAGTATTACTACACAAACCAACCAACAAAGTATACAAGGAAAATGTCCAAGTGTCATAAATGTAACATTATGCAGAGGTACATTGACAATAAGCTCCAACTCACCGACCACGACAGACTTTAGGCCTCTAGCGCCCCTCGCTGGCTCAACACATCGCAGGGCTTCAGCGCTAGCAGCAGGTGGTACCAGATCATCTAAAAACACAGGGAGATGGAAGACTCAGAGGAGTAAAGCGTCGAGAGATGGATGGAGACTCAGGAGTAAAGCACAGACAAATGAGCGGCACGGTGGTGTAGTGGTTAACACTACAACACGACGGGATGGGTTAGGCGCAGAGACTCTATAGCATCGGCAACTGAGAAAAAGACAATGCATGCGTGTGTATCCCGTGTGCCGCTCAAATTGCATGTCCAGTTTGTTGCATGCCGATTAAAGACCCCCTAAAGAGGGCCTGCATTATTATTATAATGGAGACCGAGAAGAGTAAAGTGTTGAGATGGATGGAGACTCAGGAGTAAAGCACAGAGAGATGGATGGAGACTCAGAGAGGGGTAAAGAAGAGTTCTCCTTCACCTGAAGACATGCTTAGAAATAACACAACATAATTTCCCCCACAAAAAAACATTCACAGTATTTACCCAACTTCTTCTTCTTCTTCTTCTTGGCTCCCATCAAAGCTTCATTGCTGGTCATGATGAGAGTCCTCTTGGTCTGGCCAAGCGAAGTGTGTGCTGTTGGTGAAGAAGTAACTGTGTTAGATTTAAACACGTGTTGCTTTACCAGGGAGACCAGTGATTTCAGGGAACGATGAACCTATATCTAAATATGTAGATTTTTTTATTAAACCACTACTTCCAACGCTTCCAGCTTATTTACAGGACACTACAGATGTTCAATAAAATCAAAGAGCAAGGTAATATTGGACCAGGCACTTACTTGGTGACAATGGATGTAGAAGCCCTTTACACCAGTATTGCCCATGACCAAGGCATGACAGCCATGAGAAATTTTTTAGATACTCGCACTGACTCGCAGGACCCCCCTACAGATTTTTTGGTTGAACCAACTAAATTGACTTTACTTAACAGTGTTTTTATTTCAGGACTAAATGTATCGACTTTATTTCAGGACAAAATGTATCGACAAGTAAAAGGCTGTGCTATGGGTGCATGTTTTAGCCCTTCATATGCAGGCTTGTTTATGGGAAAATGGGAGGAGGACTATGTGTTCAACACTCAAAACGTATTTAAAGATAAGATCATCTGGTGGGCCAGATATATAGATGACATCATTATGTGGTGGAAAGGCACTATTGATGAATTGAAAGCATTTCATAGTTATTTGAACACTAACCCAAATATAAAACGGTCTCTAGATTTTAGTCCTGATAAGATCCATTTTCTGGACTTAGAAATCACTAAAGATTTGAATGGTGACCTACATACGTCATTGTACAGGAAGTTAACGCATAAAAATACTATTTTACATGCAGAGAGCTTCCATCCCTCTACTTTGATCAACAATGTTCCCTACGGCCAATTTAAAAGAGTACGTAGAATCTGTGACAGTGAAGCTGATTTTAGAGAAAAGAGCGGAGAAATGTATGATCGCTTCAGAGAACGTGGCTATACACATAACACTCTTAAAACAGCTATATCTGAAGCCGCTACTGTAGAACGCAACTCTTAAAAAGAAAGACACTAAAAGAGAAAACCGATAGTGTTTTTCTCTACCACTTATAGTACTAAGGCCCTTGCTGTTCGCAATATAATTAAAAAGAATTGGAGCCTGATCGAATGTGATGAGGCTCTGTCTAACATATTCCCTGACCCACCCCTCTGTACATTTAGGAGAGCCCCCAATCTCGGAGATAAATTAGTACGAAGCCATCTACCGGCAGATGTTAAATCTACATGGTTACCAAAGCCTCCTATAGGAACGTATAGATGTAGTCACTGCAAACAATGCGATGTGGTGGTAAGATCAAAATGATTTACCCACCCAGTTACAAAACAGACATATACTTCTAACAGCTTTATTAATTGTCAAACGACACATGTTATTTATATACCGTCTTGTTCCAAATGTGACTCTTATGTTGGTCGTACGAAACGCCGCCTACTTGATCGACTGGCAGATCATAAATATGCTATCAAAACTAACATGGATTATGCAATGGCTAAACATATTCATGAAGTTCACCAAAGTACCTCTGTTTTATTTACAGCTATCGGAATTGACAGTGTTCCACTCACGTCTAGGAGGAAATAGACAAAGAATTCTAAACCAGAAAGAAAGTCGCTGGATCAATAGACTACAGGCCACCTCACTCCCAGGTTTAAATGATTCCATAGACATGGTATCATTTTTATAGGCCAGTAGAACACTATCTATTTATTGTATTTACAGTTATTTATTGTATTTTGATGGACTACAGGCCACCTCTTTGCAGGTTTAAATGACTATGGACATGTTGTCACTTCTATAGGCTAAGTAGGTTACATTATATAGTAGTATTTTTTGTCTTGCATTACTCAATGCTCTTACATTGTTGTTTAATATTTTTTGATATTATTATTGATCTATTCTATGTTTGTTTTGACTCATTTCCTTATGTTGTTATAATATTTTGAGTGTGTGTATATATACATATATAATATACAAATGTTTTATTTCTATTTAGTATTATTGTATATTCCTTCAACGTAGACATAACTTATAAGTGGATTGTCTTCTAACTATGTCAAGTTGAGAATGTGCTTTGCCTTCATTCATTTGGGACCAGCTGTCCCCCATTGTAATTAGTCACTCCCAGAGTTCTGTTTTTTCCTTTTTTCTTTATTTAGTCACAGTATTGTTTTGTCACAGCTACAACACCCTGAAGAAGGCCATGTGTAGGCCGAAACGTCGGTTTAAAAAAAAAAATCTAAATAATGTAAGCCAACAAATAAAGGCTTTTTAAAATTTGTAGAGCTGCCTTGGATCTCAACTTTTTTTCTATAAACATGTTGCTTTATGTTGATAATGTTGGTGTGTTCCTTTAACCTGTTCCACCCGACTGCAACTTGTTCTTGTTCGCAGACGACTCAGCCCTGCTGGTCTCTGACAAGAACAAGTTACAGGTTGAAAAAACCCTCAGGTCGGAACTAGGCAAAATCTGCATATGGCTCGCTGATAACAAACTATCATTACACATGGGCAAAAACTATCATTACACATGGGCAAAACAGAGTCCATTCTCTTCGGTTTAAATAACAAACTCAGCAAGACCGACGGCTTCTCAGTTACAGTGGGTGACAATATTGTCACAAGGAAAGATGAAATTACCTACCTGGGTTTTATCCTAGAGGCTAATCTTTCCTGTGACAAAATGGCATCCAATGTAATAAAAAAAAGTCAACCAACGAACTAGATTCTTGTACCGGATCTCCTCTCTGGTAAACAATAATACCCTGAAGACTCTGGCAGGAGCACTCATTCAAGGGCACTACGACTATGCTTGCACCTCATGGTACCAAAGCACCTCAAAGGCACTAAAAACAAAATTACAAACATCTCAAAACAAACTGGTCAGACTACTGCTTGACCTTACTCCTAGAACCCACCTCACCCCTGCCCACTTTGACAACCTAGGATGGCTTAGAGTAGACAAGAGTACAGCAACTTGCAATGGGCCTGGTCTACAAGATACACTACTCGACCAAGGTACATGTCAAAATACTTCCCAAAGGTCAGTGAATACCATGATCACAACACCAGAGGGAGCTCCACAAATCATGTTAAACCCAGATTCGGCTCAAACAAGACACTAAACACGTTTCGCAATTATGCCACATCAATGTGGAACGCCCTACCCAAAGCTGTAAAGGAATGTGAATCACTACCCACTTTCAAAACTACTCTCAAAGAACACCTAAGGGAGACTGCAATTCGAAACTGGCCCCTGTAAATGTCCTAACCCAACCCCCTCCAATGTACAGTAAATGACCAAGTATGGTTGTCAATATTCCAATGTACAGTTTTGCTTGTACAGTTGTACAGTGTTCCCCACCCACCCCTCCTCCAATAGGTTAAAAGTGCCATTAGATAGTTTTAACTTCTCGATTTGCTGAAGTCTATTACTAGACGGCGACCATTTTGGAAAATTTGAATCATGGGAATTGTAGTTTTTTTTGGGGCCATTTTGTCGAGGGGATGCATAGCTGTGGATCAGTGTTGGAATTATTCCGAACTACACTTCCTGTCAGATACTGTGGGGGTTCAAAGTTCAGCGTTCTGAATGAATTATTTCAATAACTGTTATTATTCGGGATAATAAGCCACAAAAGGTAACGTTTGACAAATATTGAAACGCAGTTAGTTTCTCCTCCCTATTGTTAGCATGTAGCAACAATTAGATCTGAAATTAGTTTCAAAATGGTTGCACTGTGGTGAAAATAAAAAGGTACAGTAAATTACAGTAGATATCATTATCCGTTCTTATGCACACCTGGTGATACTAAATCCAAATTGAACTCGGGCATTTGAAAGATAATGTATATATATTAGGTGGGCATAGATGTATTATATTTGTTTTATCTAGATTCATCTATCTGCAATCCTGGAGTTAATCTAGATTAAAATGGCTCATTTGAAGTCTGCCGAAGGCATTCAAAATATGTGTGTTCTACCTAGGGATGGGTATCGGTAGAATTTTATCGATACTACTACGTAGATACAGCGGGTGGCACAGAAGAAGACATCAGAGTGCGAATCAGAAAAGCAAGAATGGCATACAACCTACTTGGTCGAGTATGGAGGTCTCGCGAAATAAAAAACACAAAGCTGAGGATCTTTAACTCCAATGTTAAATCAGTCCTCCTGTATGGCTCGGAGACCTGGAAGACAACCGTAGGGCTGAAGCAGAAAGTACAGTCCTTCATAAATTCCTGCCTCCGCCGCATTCTAAGAGTGAGATGGCCAAATGTCATTACAAATCTGGACCTGTGGGAGCGCACAAAACAACTACCCCCGCCAGAAGAAATAAAGAAGAGAAAGTAGATGTGGATAGGCCATACCCTGAGAAAGGAAGACACAAACATCACCTGTTAAGCCCTACGATGGAACCCACCTGGAAAGAGGAAACGCGGCAGGCCTCGAAACACCTGGCGCCGTTCTTGGGAAGGGGAAATGAAAGATGCTGGACTGGGATGGCACAACATCGTTCGGGAGGCCAAAAACCGCGCAACATGGAAAGAAATAGTCAGTGGCCTATGCTCCGCAGGGAGTGCAAAGGCTTAAGTCAAGTAAGTCATTACTTAGATACTGCTTAACGGTTCGGTACTTTATCGACATTCCTTTATTATTTATAACTTTATAAATAAATTCTCTTCAGCAACAGCAGCAACAATGTTTTAAATGTGTCTGAATTATAGACTTTTTATAATAAACAACAAATTTAAGATAAAAAAAAAATACACTGAATGATTAGTTGTTACCTAAAGCCCTTGGACTCTACTGTAGAGAAGGGGCGCAGGCCTTTGACATTACAAACTGGGTCACAGCCCTGTGACACTCGTCGTCGTCGTCCCCCCCCCTACCCCTGTCATCCTTCCTAGCTGCTAGGGTGAAGGGACTTGGCTTGGCTGGGACCGGTGGAGGGAGAGGGAGGAGGCGTGGGCTGTCATCTTTCAAATATATTTGTAGCTAAACAATTATATTTTATTTATTAGCCTATTCATAATAATTCGTTATTAGCCTAGCTAACTCCGTATTATCTTGGCCTACCTGCAGTGGACGTGCATGGAGATGGAACACTGCGAGCAAAGCAGTTGAAAACGGCACATTTCTGCAGTAATGTTCTGTTTTGACAACAGATGTTTTGACAAATTGCTTGTATTGCCACCCATACTTGCAAATGTTTTATTGCACTTGTGGCAACGTGCGTTGTCGGCATCGACTTTCGTAATGTGTACCCAGACTTTCGCTTTGTTCTCTCCGCCATGATAATAATAATAATGAGCGCAGAGCTCGGTCTGTGTCCTCAGCGCTTCAACACTGAGCCACAGATAGGCCCCGCCCTGAAGTACCCGTATGTGTATGTTGTGAGTGAGCGGCTTCTCGTGCAGACAGAGAGGAGAGGAGACCCAAGTTTGAGAAATAGATTAACGGCGTTAATTGTATTATCACACGATAACAGTCCGGCGTTAACGGCTCAGCTCTAATATATAAATGTGCGAATTGGCTATAATAAGGTAATTTATAAGCATCATATTCTATAATAATATTTCAAATAGCATTGGTCCGGATGGGAGAATTCAGTACTGTATCTACAGAACCTTCTGTTTAATCATCTTCCCTTTATTAATTTCCTTAAGATTTTGTGTACACATGATCTCAAGAAGGTACTGAACCAGTGGCAGTTTTTTAAGTTTAGTCAGTATTATCATGGTGTTATTCACTGTAAAGAAAAATCATAATTCATATTCTCCTTTGTTTCATCACAATTTAAGCAAGCCTAGTAATAGACACAATATTTCTGACACTGAATACATTCCCTGAGGTCCATAGATTTACCTAGATACCAAGAATATGCAAATGGTCCTTGTAGAAGTAGAGCAATATTCCATTTACCTAGGTATATATTTTAGGCGAAAATATTCCACGGGTGGAACAGGTTAACCTCTTAAGTCCGACGGGTCCGGTACCGGACCCAAAATGACATCACATCATAAATCAATCTCTCCAGACTGTATGACATAATGTTGAGTTATTTTTTTTGCAAATCTAGGCAAGCGTAAAGACCCTAATCCTGTCAAAACAGCAGTCGGTGTATATTTTCAACAATGTTTGTTTACCAATAGGCTAAAGTGTTAATGAGATTTTAGTTTATGGAATGTCTTCATAATTTAGCGAATATCCGCCATTTTTTATTTGCGTCGCAACTTCGTTTGTAGTCATGAGGAGAGGGCATCCAGAGCTCTCAATGAATGTTGAAATTCCGAAAAACGACATTACCTAGCCCAGCCATTCTCAACCTGTGGTACGCGTACCACCGGTGGTACTTGGGCCCCCTGCTGGTGGTACTCAGAGGGATCCCTGGAATCTCAATGTTTTTCAAAAATGAAATAAAACCAACTTTAAAATCAATAAAACATGTTGTACAGCAGGGGTGTCCAAAGTCCAGCCCGAGGATGAATTTTATACAGCCCGTGGCTTCATTCCTAAATTGTATTATGAACTCCGCGAGCACCGTCAAACAAGAATGAATTATTCATAAAAGTTCAAGTTGCAATTTCTTTCTTCGCCTCAGGGTGGCAGCACCTTCTCTAGCTAATTGCTGTCTCCACATGACCCCCATACTATGTCCGGAATGCTGGCAAGGAATGGTGAGCTCCAACCGTATACTGCACGTGTAATACTGGAATACAACTCCATTCATTCAGCGAGGCCATGTATCCTGCAATATAGCCATGGCGAATGCACCTATAAAAAAAAAGTTGATGAAGAGGGCTGCCGCTTCCAGGAGCGGTAGAAATTAGAATATTTTTTCACTAAATACAGAAGCAAGTGTGTGTGCCTAATTTGCAAACGGAACGTTGCCGTTCAAAGGAAAACCGCACCAAAGCAAGCTATGAAGTGGCGATGTTAACACGTTATTAATAGTTATTTTTTATTCATTTTTCATCAATCTAGCCTCACGTTACCACTGGGACTCTGAGCTCGAACAGGGAAAATACCGCCCCCTATCGTCTCCCGGATGGTAATGCACCCTTTTGATTGGACTGAATGAAAACGCATGGGGAAAAGAAATCCGGAATCCACATTTTACTTGTCAGGCATGTAATCCGAGCCGATTGCAGTCTTTGTGGTCCCTCAGAACAGCGTGGAATATGTCTTTCGAGCACCCAGCGTTGGATCAATAAACACGATCGATATTTGGAATGGCGATCAGGAATTGGAATAATCTTTTTGGAGAACATCTGATCTGAGGTAAGGAATCTATTTGACCAGTCTTGGGATAATCTGAGCTTTTTTCACAGATATATCAACGTGTCCCCTATGTGTGTGTGTGTTGATCAGGAAATAAGATAATCGATTTTTCAGCCCGCTTCTCTAGCGTGCATAAGTACACATACCGGTATACTATCGATAATCTAGCGTTTATTTGAAAACTATTCATAAATAGGCCGAAAAATCACAGCGTTTTTTGTGTATTCCAGTAAAGGGCGATTCCTGCAGAATAATTTTTATTTAATTTTTTTTAAAGAGAATTTTCAAAAACTAGTGTTTTTCAAAATGGTATAAAACGGAAATGTACAGATTAAAAACAATCCGTTTCGACAATGTTGATTGCAAGCAAGTCATTGATAAACGACGGGTGTATTAGACACATAGCCATAATTTAAGATATAGTTGCGTTCGCAAATGTGCTCGCCCTCTTATTGAATAGAGCGCTGGCACTCAAGCGCTAAATCGTGCGCCCCCTGCTGGCACTTGTTAATTGCAAAACAGTGCAAACCTTTTACAGAAGGAGAGTTTATTAAAGACTGATGAAGGCAGTGGATAGCATTTGCCCTGAAAAGAAGCAAGCGTTTGCTAATACGCGCCTTGCTCGAAACACCGTGGCCAGGAGAGTTGAAGAATTATCAGTGGACATTAACACTTTGAGTGCCAGCCACGGCATAATTCGTTATTTCATGCCAACCGTTGAGTGCCTTTTTTATTAGCGATTTCCATTCATATTTCATTCATCTAGCCTCACATTACCACTGGCACTCTGAGCTCGAATTGGGAAAATACCGCCCCCTATTGTCTCTCCGGATGGTACTGCACCCCATCGCCCTTTACTGGAATATACTGGAATACACAAAAAACGTTGTAATTTTTCTGCCTATTTATGAATAGTTTTCAAATAAACGCTAGATTATCGATAGTATGTGTACTTATGCACGCTAGGGAAGCGGGCTGAAAAAGAAATTCTTATTTCCTGATCAGCACACACACACACACACGGCCCACGTTGATACATCTGTGAAAAAATATCTGATTATCCCAAGACTGGTAAAATAGATTCCTTACCTCAGATCAGATGTTCTCCAAAAAGATTATTCCAATTCCTGATCGCGTTTATTTATCCAACGCTGGGTACTGGACACACACATTATCCGCTGTTCTGGTGGTCGGCGATGACTTCGATCGTCTCGGGTTACTTGTCTGACAAGTAAAATGTGGAAGCAGGACTTTTTTTTTCTCCATGCGTTTCATTCAATCCAATCCAAAGGGGTGCAGTACCATCCGGAGAGACGATAGGGGGCGGTATTTTCCCTGTTCGAGTTCAGACAGATCCCCACTGGTAACGTGAGGCTAGATTGATGAAAAATGAATGTACGATGAATATATCGAAGCTCTTCGATATATTCATCGAACCACTGGCTCAACTAATTAGACAGACCGAGGACATCAAAGGGGTGGAGATAAGGGGAACAGAACATAAATTAGGACTGTTCGCAGATGATGTGATAGTATATATATGAGACAGACAACCAGACACAAGCTTCCCGACAGACCTTAACATTGAACTACACCCCAACGACAGAGATCAAAGAAAAATACAAGATTAAATGGGATATGGACAGGATCAGATACCTAGGAGTGAATATTACAAGAGGGGTGGAGGGACTATATGATGCAAACTATACACAGATTAATCGGAAAATCAAGAGAGACATAGAAAGATGGACAGTAATGCCTCTAGATTTTAGCTCAAGGATCGAAATTATAAAGATGAATATATTACCAAGGTTACTATACCTATTTCAGGCTCTACCTATATTAATACCACAAAGCCAATTCAGGGAATGGAATAAACAGATATCAAGATGCATATGGGGGGGGGGGGGGGAAGGCCAAGGATCAGATATGTGACTCTACAATTACCAAAGGAGAAAGGAGGAATGGCAATACCCAGTTTAGAAGATTACTACTACGCAGCACAGCTGATAATAGTAGCATGTTGGATTGTTGGTGCAACGAGAATTATGAAGCCAAATGGAAAGACATAGAAACAAAAAATGAGGGACTCAAAGTGCAGGCACTAATAGGAGACAGGGAGCTATACAGAAGAAATGAACAACTAATAGACCCAATTACCAAATTCACTATAAATATATGGAACAAGATAGTAAATAAATACAAGCTAGAAAAAGAAACCAAGATACTGAGATGGATAACACACAACAAATTTAAACCAGGGATAGAAGATCATGGGTTTAAAAGATGGGAGAGGGGGGGCATAACAGCAATATGTACAATGATAGAAGGAGGGGAGATCCAAACTCTACAAAAATTGAAAGAAAGATTCGGACTAGAGAATAGAGACCACTTTAGATATTTACAGATTAGAGACTACTACAACAAGGAAATAAAACTAGACAAAGATCAGAATGGGATAATTAGGATAATGGTAAAAGCATAAGAAGGAAGCATATCAGCACTATATCAGGCAATAATGGACAGCAAGGACATCACAACCATATATATAAAGGAAAAGTGGGAGAACGAATTAGAAACGGAGATAACAGAAGAAGAATGGTATAACATAACCACGGGGTCAAGGATATGGAGGAGTTTGGGTGGAAAAACATAATTAGATTCTTTATAACACCAGAAATACAGGGCAACTATACACCAACACAGAAACCATGCTGGAGAAAATGTGGACAGGAAATAGCAAACCACACACACATATTCTGGGGATGTCAGATAATAAAGAACTATTGGGAAGAGATAGGAGAGATAATAAATGAAATAGGATATGAAATACCCCAGACAGGCCAAGTATTGTATTTAGGGAACTTAACACAGGAAGGAATTCAGGGGGAAGACAAATACTTGATTAAGATATTACTAGTAGCAGCCAAGAAAGCATTGACGAAAATGTGGTATAGAGTAGAAGCACCGACGAGGGAACAATGGACAGAGATAGTGGGGGGGATACAGGAAATGGAGAGAATCACACATAGGCTGAGGCTACAAGACGAGAAGTTTGAGTCAAAATGGGAGAAGTGGGAAGAGTATAGGAAGAGAAGAAACGACATCACAGGAGTGAAAAAGAGACCAGAGAAATGGAAATGAAAATAAACTATGAAGATACCAAAGAACCCATGTCACTTTATTCTTTTATCTCTTTTCTTTGTTTTTGTTTTCCCTTTAGTTAATTTATTTTAAATCAACTCTTCATTTGATTGATATTATTTTCTACTATCAGCTATATATTTTAGTTCTTATCTGTCGAATTGTATTGTACTGTCTTTTATCATTTTGACCGCCAATTGTATTGTTGTATGTGGATGTTTGTTTGTAAATCAAGAAACTGAAAAAAAAAAATAATATATATATATATATAAATCGATAATTAAAAAAATAACGATAAAGAACAAGATCTCTCGTCTCTCTGGCACTCAACGGTTGGCATGAACTAATGAGAAATATCATCGTTGGCACTCAAAGTGTTAAGGGGATGTAGACCAGAGAAAGACGTTTGTCTTGTTTACATCAGGGTCCCCCATTTTCAATTCATGACATACACAACATACAGGTATATAGTACTGTTACATTTGTGACATACGATATGCAAATATAAGTACTGTTCACCATCTATCTCCTTCCCCTGGGCACAATCCTCCGTCACCATGGGGTCCACTTCCACTGCTATGCAGACGATACACAGGTCTACATCTCCTCCAAACCCACCACTGCCCTTCCCCCCACCTCCCTCACCACATGCCTTGAGGACATCAGGAGCTGGATGAGCAGAAACTTCCTGAAGTTAAATGGCAGCAAAACTGAGGCCCTGCTCATCGGCTCCAAATCCACCCTCACCAAATCACAAAACACCCGTTCCCATCGACGGCTTCCCTGTACCCTTCTCCCCCCAAGTTAAAAGCCTCGGTGTCATCCTGGACGGTTCCCTCTCCTTTGCACCACACATCAAAAACATCACCCGGTCGGCCTTCTTTCACCTACGTAATATCTCCAGACTCTGCCCATCCCTGTCCCAATCAAATACGGAAACCCTGGTCCACTAATCCCCCCCCCCCCATGGGTGCCAGAGCGTTCAGCTGCTCGGCTCCCAGACTCTGGAACTCCCTGACCCCACATATCCGACAGTCTGACTCACTCTCATCATTCAAATCACAACTGAAAACCCATCTGTTCAAACTCACATATTCACTATAACAGGGGTGGGCAATTATTTTTCCCAGGGGGCCGAATGAGCAACTGAAAATATGTTGGGGGGCCGGGCCAAAATTCCAAACTCAATTATGCATAATATACATTTTATTTCTATATAAAAAGCAGTAAATGGCATTGTTTTGACCCCTGGTAAGAGTGTATGTTATTATTTAGCAATTAAAATGTGAGGTTAGCTTTAAAAAATATCATTTATTCAAATAGAATTTATTTCCAAAATGATAAACAAAATGTGAAACATTAATAACAAAGGGCATTTTGAGTTTCATATACTATTGAAACAAGGATTTTCTTAGCTTTCTAAAGACATCACATCATCTTATAGCAAAAATAAACAAGACATGTCACTGAACTGTGTAAAGAAAAGTGTCCCAGTTTTGTAGCTTTTTTTTTTTTACTTAAATTTTTTTATTAAACATTTATAGACAAACAACATGACATACAATAACATCAACAACACTATTAATCAGACATAAATAATAAATAAAAATTTAATATCCAAAAAATAAAAAATACTGACTTAAGCAAATAAAAAACATGAAACAGTTGTCATACCTTAAACCAAAATGAAATTAGAAAACATTAAGTGTGTGACATGGGTTCAGAGACCCTCTTTGAACCTCTTTCCTCCTTTACCCTTCGCCCTCTTGTGGTGTATTTGGTTCTTCCTCTGTGATGTCGTTTTCGTTCCCCTTGTAATCCTCCCACTTACCCCATCTTTCTCCAAATTTCTCTTCCTGTAACCTCAGCATGTGTGTTATCCTCTCCATATCCTGTATCTCTTCCACTATTCCTACCCATTGTGCTATTGTCGGTGGGTCTTCCTTGTACCACAGTCTCGTTATTGCTTTTCTGGCCGCTATCAACATTATCTTTATTAAATATTTGTCCCCCCCTTGTATTCCCTCGTGTGTCAGGTCTCCTAAGTAAAGCACCAGCCCTGTTTGTGGTAATCCGTATCCTAATATTCTGATCATTGCCTCCCCTATCTCCTCCCAATACCCCTTCAGCTTCTGAAATCCCCAGAATATGTGCGTGTGATTTGCCCCCTCCTTCCCACACATCCTCCAGCATGTTCTTTGTGTTGGTGCATATTTTCCCTTCAATTCTGGGGTTATAAAGAATCTGATTATGTTTTTCCATCCAAACTCTTTCCATATCCTCGGTCCTGTTGTTGAATGTTGTACCTCGCATATGTTCCCCCATTCCTTCCCTGTTATTCCTATCTCTAGTTCTCTCTCCCATTTCTCCCTTATATAATCGGTCGTGTGTCCCTTGCTGGTCATTATAGCCCGGTACAGTGCTGATATTACCCTTCCTTTCCCTCCTTCGTATGCCCTTACTATCATCCTAATTATTCCATTCTGTTCTTCTTCCTTGTCCCCTCTTATTTCTTTGTTGTAGTAGTCTCTAACCTGTAGATATCTGAAGTGGTCCCTGTTTTCTAGTCCAAATTTCTCCTTTAATTTTTGTAGTGTCTGCATTTCCCCCTTCTCTATCATTTTGCATATCGCTGTTGCCCCCCCCCCCTCTCCCACCTTCTGAATCCATGGTCTAACCTCCCTGGTTTTAATCTCTTGTCATGTGCTACCCATCTCAGAACCCCTGACTGCTTCTCCAGTTTGTGTGTTTTTACTACTCTGTTCCATATGGTCAAGGTGCATTTGGTAATTGGATCTAATAGTCCCTCTTTTTCTTTAAATAGTTCCCTATCTCTCACCAGTGCTTGTACCTTGTATCCCTCCCCTTCTTTTTCAATGTCTTTCCATCTTGCCTCATATCTGTCGTTACACCAGCACGTCACTGCTCTCAGTTGTGCTGCATAGTAATAATCTTGTAGGCTGGGTACTGCCATCCCTCCCTCTTCCTTTGGTAGTTGTAGTGTTTTATATCTGACCCGTGGTCTTCTCCCCGCCCATATGAAACTCGCTATCAGTCTGTCCCACTCCCTGAATTGATTCTGTGGTATTTGTATCGGTAGTGACTGGAATAGGTACAGTAACCTTGATAGTATATTCATTTTAATGATCTCTATTCTTGAATTGAAGTCCAAGGGCATTACTGTCCATCTCTCCAAGTCTCTCTTGATGTTCTGATTTATCTGTGTATAGTTCGCCTCAAACAGATTCCCCACCCCTCTCGTGATGTTCACCCCTAAGTATTTAATCTTGTCCATGTCCCATCTTATCCCGTACTGTTCCCTAATTTCTGTCGTTGGGGTATAGTTCCATGCTAAGGTCTGTGTCTTTGTCACGTTTAGTTTGTATCCTGAGTAGTGGCCATATTCCTTCAGTAGATCCATCAGTGCCGGGAAGCTCTTGTCTGGTTGCCTCATGTATACTATCACGTCGTCCGCAAATAGGCCTAGTTTATATTCCGTTCCCTTTATCCTTACTCCCTTAATGTCCTCGGTCTGTCTGATCAGTTGTGCCAGTGGTTCTATGAAAACGGCGAAGAGCGTCGGTGAGAGACAACATCCCTGTCTGGTAGCCCTCTCTAATCTGATTCTATCTGTCAAGCTGCCATTCACCTTAACCCTCGCTGTCGGTTCTTGATATAGCGCCTTGATCATCTTCATCGCCCTCCCGTTCAGTCAGAACCTCATCAATGTTTTATATAAAAATGTCCAGCTCACACTGTCGAATGCTTTTTCTGCATCTAGACTAATCAGTACCGCGCTACCACCTTGTTTTTGTATCTCCTCTATGTGTAATGTCTTTCTCACGTTGTCCTGTGTCTGTCTCCCTTTAATAAATCCAGTTTGATCTTCATCTATAATGTCTGGCATAAACGTCTCAAATCTCTTTGATATTATCGATGTATACATCTTGTAATCCACGTCGAGTATGGACACAGGTCTGAAACTACTACATAATTCTCTATCCTTCCCTTCCTTCGGTATCGTGGTGATTATGGCTTCCTTCCACGAGGGGGGGCATTTTTCCCTCTTCCATCGTGTGTCTGAACGCCGCCCCTAACATGGGTGCTAATTCAGTTCTAAATGTCTTGTAGAATTCCGATGGGAATCAGTCGCTCCCTGGAGACTTGTTGTTTTTAGCTCTAATAATTGCCTCTTCCAGTTCTCGTTCCGTAATTATTTTATTTAATTCTTCATTCTGTTCTTTCCCTATCGATGGTAACTCTAGCTTCTCCAGATATGCTTCTATTTCCTCTTCTCCCGCTGCTTTTGGCTGTGTGTATAGTTTCTCATAGTATTCTCTAAATGTCCTCTCTATTTCAGCTGGGTCTCTCAATATTTCATTAGTCTTTGTATCCCTTATTGTGTGTATCGTGTTCAACTTCTGTTGCATCCTAATTCTCCTAGCCAACAGTCTGGTCGCTTTTGGTCCCCCTTCATAGTACGTTTGTTTCATGAACCTCGCTTTCTTTTCTATTTCCGTCAATAATTCCCTATTTATCCTGGCCTTTACTTCTTTGATTTCTCAGAGCGTTCCCTGTTCTTTTTATATCTGGTGTCTCCCCTCTAGATCCTTCAGCTTCCCTATCAGATTGTGATATGTCTCCGTTCTGGCTTTCTTCAGCATTGCTGTCTTCTCCATCAATTTCCCCCTTATCACCACCTTCAGTGTGTCCCATAGAATGTTCGGGTCTACCGTCCCGTTGTCATTTTCCTCCTTATACCTGGCTATCTCCTCCTTGATCGGACTCACCACCCCCTTGTTATTTAGTATTCCTACATTTAGTCTCCAGATCGTGTTCCTCCGTCTCCCTTCTAGATCTACTGTCAGATATATGGCACTGTGATCCGATATGTCCGCTACTCCTATTCTGCTCTCCCGTACCCTGTAACTGTCCCCCGTCGTCATCAAAAAATAGTCTATTCTCGCATATGTCACATGTGGGTGTGAGTAATGTGTGTATTCCCTGTCCATGGCGTGCATCCCCCTCCAAACATCTGTAATTCCCATTTCCATCATCTGAATATTCATACATCTACTGATTGGTGCTCGTCCTTTTCTAGTACTCGTGGTGTCTAGGTCGTGATTCAGTACTACATTAAAATCTCCCGCGCATATCAATATCCCTTCTAGTTCCATCACTATCATATCAAAAATAGTCTCATATAAATCCCTCTCTCTCTGGGGGTGCATAAACATTCACTAACGTAACCATTTGGCCCTCCATTTTCCCCTTCACCAGAACAAACCTTCCCTCCTTGTCTCTTACTTCCTTGATCAATTCAAATTTGACTGTTTTTGATTAACGTGATTACTCCTCTCCTCGGGTTCCGTTTAAAGGAACTATAGTATGCATTTTCATATCCAAATCTCTTCAGTTTCTCATGATCTTGTGCTACCAAATGTGTCTCCTGCAGAAAAATCACTTCCATCTCACTTTTTTTACATTTCAACATCACTTTGCCCCTCTTTATCGCATTATTCATTCCATTAACGTTTAACGACATCATTTTTATACCTTTAACCATCGTCATCTTTCTTCTTCTTTCGTCTGTCCCCCCCATGTCACATTCATTCCCCCCTCCGGTTGTAGCCTCCGCTCTCTTCACCGAATACATATAATGATTAACATAAATAAAAAACAAACTTTACATAAAGTGCTCCCAAGGCGTTCGGGGGGTCCCTGTGTCCCCCCCTGTCCCCTGCTGGTGGGTGAGGAGTAATTGCTCTCCTAGTGAGAGGCCTCCTCCTGACGGCTTGGGGGTTTGAAACCTTTGCCCCCAACCGCTCGTCATATTTGTCCAGCATTCTTACTGTTTTTACTGCTGTCGTGCTCCTGGTCAAAAGCGCTCTCCTTCATTCTGAAAGACCCCCCCATTTCCTAGGTCCCCCTCAATGCGGCTCGCATGTTCCAATGTCCTTCTTTCCTCCCAAACCCGTGTGTGGTGTCTTCTGTGTACCCCTTTTTCTTTTCTATGTGATGTCCATTTATCCCCTTAATCCCTTCCAACTGTGTTACTCTCAGCGTGTGTCTATGTACTTGTTTCCATATGTTCTGTGTTCCGTCTATCTTACCTAATTATATTTCCATTTATTTCCTCCGTCGGCCTGTGTATTATGTGTCCATGTATATGTTATGTTCGTTCCTATATCCTGCCTCTACCTGGGAATATGTGTTTATGTATATGTTATTTCAGTTTCTATATTTTGTCTCTATTTGGATAGTTTTTCAATCTCTTGTGTGTGTACTCATCCGTTCGTCTCCTCCCGCCTCCTCTCCTTCTCTGGCCTCCTCGTCCGTCTCCACCTTCGGTCTGTCACGTCTCACCTCGGCCTTCTCCTCTCTCCTCTCTCCTCCCTCCTCTCCCGGGTTTCGATCTCCCACTCTGGTCCATCTGCGTGCCCCCTCCAATCTCTGCTGCAGGCTCCGCGTCTGGCCCTCCTGTCTCCTTCCCTCTCCGTCCTCAGTCACCTGCATCCCCCGTCGTCTCATCTCCTCCGCCGCCTCCCGCGCCGTCGCGTACGTCACCGTCCCTTCCTTCCAGTGAATCCTTAGCGAGGTCATGGGTGACTGGAATTTCATTCAGTTTTCTTTCAGAATTCTCTTCAGTCCCGCGTAGGACCTGCGTGTTATTGCCACCGCTGTCGAGTAATCGTGGTCAAACGACAGCCTTTTCCCCTCGATTTCTATCTTCTTGGTCCACGCGGTTCTAAGTATCAATTCTTTCACCTCGAACCTCAGAAAGTTGATTATCACCGCCCTCGGGGGTCTGTCCGGTTTCGGTCTCGGAGCCAACGCCCTGTGGGCCCTCTGTATCTCCATCTTTTCCAGTCCCGTCTCCTTCAGTTGTTCCTTGATAAGCTCTTCCACATATTGGATCACCGATTCCCCTTCGACTCCTTCTTTCAATCCCCATATTCTGATGTTATTTCTCCGTGACCTCCCCTCCATGTCTGATATCTTTGTCTCCATCTGTTCTTGCTTTTGAATCGCACACGTTAACACCTCGTGTATCTCTGTGCTCCATTCCTCCATCTGCGCCGTTCTAGTCTGTACCCCTTTTACGTTACCGTCCTGTTCCGCCATCTTCTCATCCACCCTTTTGAGTTCTGTATTCATTTCACCTCTGAAGTCCTCCTGTTCCTTCCTCAATTCCTCCCGTAACTTCCCAATATCGTTCCTTATCGTGTCTGTGTTCAGTTTTATCGTTGCTGTTATGGTCTGCAATATCCCGGCCTGCATGACCACGGCCCATCCTGGCATTCCCGTGTCTGCCTCAGCGGGACCTCCCCCTTCTTCCGCCTTTCCCTTCTCGGCTTCGCTTCGGGGACTCTTGTTTCTTCAAATTCTCCTCTTCTCGTGTGTTCTCCATTTCGCTTTCCTTCACAATCGTTGTCTCTTCCTTACTTCTCGTGTGCATTTTCATTTTTAATCACTTTTCGGGTCCTTTATCAGTTTTTTCACTCTTTTGACTAGGAGCTCCACCGCATGCGTGTTACCCTTCCGCTCTCATACCGGAAGCCCCCCTTGTAGCCTTTTTTACTTTACATGCCTATATTAAACATTTAATGTTTTCAGAACTGTGCAAAAAAAAGAAAAAAAATATCAAGTGTCCCATTTCACTTGTTATATTTCCACATTTTAGTGTTCTTCAGTTTTTTTTTTTTTTTTTTTTCTCCATTCGGTGTGAGAAATCCAGCTTTAACAAGTCCATCAAAGTCATGTTGCATGTCTGAGGTGGAGATGCGAAGCACAGCTGCCAGATGTTCATCAGTGAGAGAGGATCTGTACCTGGACTTGGTAAACGTCATGACTGAGAATGTCTGTTCACATATGTAGGTGGATCCAAAGAGAACCAACATCTTCTGAGCATGTCTCCTAAGCGTATATTGTGCGTGTGAACGTTGACATGAAAAGAAAAAAGTAAAAAAAAATATATAAAAAAAAGGTTTAATTTTTTTTTAAATGATCATGTAATCTTTCGCGGGCCGGTCAGAATCATGGGCCGTACAATGCCCAGGTCTGCACTATAACCTCCGTCACAGTCCTATACCCCCCGTTTGTGTTTGTTATTTTAACTTCAGTTTTTTAATACTTCCTGTTCTATTTTTTTTTAACCTCGACTTTTAACTGCCTTGCTGTTTTTTTTCCTACGATCTTGGGTGTCGTGAAAGGCGCCACCAAATAAAATGTATTATTATTTGTTACCCAGAAATCCTAACAAAATATATACATATTATGGTGAGGAGACCGTACATTAGGAGGGGGTGGGTGGGTTGGAGAAAATATGTCCATTAGGAGGGGGGTTTGGACATTTACGGTCATGAATGATTATGTCAAGAGAGAGTAATACTAGTCGGCATGAATGACTAGAGGAATACTAGTCGGCATGATGTACTCAGATCTACACACGTTAGGCCTGGAAAGGTTATGGAAAACCATCGACTGAAGGTAGAATCTGTAATACAGTCAACAGTACTGCACTTTATTTACATATTTTGTTTTGGTCTGATGTGGGTTGGAGTCTAGTAACGGAATTACACCGATTTTCTCCAGACCTCTTGGCAGAGGCTGAGGTTTAGCCAGCAATAGCAACCCCTCAACTCCAACCCACACAGACTAAACATTTAAACAGTGCGGTATGAAGCGGGTCTCTTTTGCCTAGAGGTCACCGTTTGATGCATTACAGTAAATATGATGCTTAAATATATTTTAAAGCAGAACAAGGAAAACGCATTATATTAAAATCGGGTGCTGAATGAGTGAGTACAGACTGAGCTCCTGATGCAATCAATTTATTATCACAATCAATTAACAAAACAAGCTAAATACTTTGTTAAAGCTACATAATATATACATATCTATACACCATGAGGAAAAATAAAAACCACCATACGGTCACACTAGGATCAAGCGAAAGAGAGGGGGGCTTGATATATACACCTTAGTAAATGGACTGCATATACTGTATACACACAAATTTGTTTATAGCAGTGTTGTAAAAAAAGAAGTAAGCTGAATAAGGTACTGATTAGCCCCTTTTGTGACTGATGCAAGCCCTGCTTGAATACGCAGTCACTGGTTCCCACGTTACTAGCCATGTTAATGTGCACCTGCTTAAAAGCGAGCGGTGGGTCCAAAATATATCAGATATTTCAAAGGTACTCAGTTGCATAGGGTTTGAAAGCTCGGCGTTGCTAATAAACATTTTAAATCATTTTAAACACTGCATTATTTCCGACGTTGGGTGCATGATGCGCATGCGCGCAACAGGCAGACAAATACGGAAATACAGCCGTTTTGAGCAGTGTTGACCAGTTTATAAAAATTATTTAAAATGTTTATTAGCAACACCGAGCTTTCAAACCCTGCCGCATGTGTGTGTGAAACCCTAATGCAACAGAGTACCTTTGAAATGTCTGATATATTTATATATATAACGTGGGAACCAGTGACTGCGTATTCAAGCAGGGCTTGCATCACAGTCACGAAAGGGGCTAGGTACTGATAAGATAGATATGTTGGCAAGACGATGAGAAAGACAACCTCCGACATAAACAGACAATTATAAATTATAAAAAGGGATAAAAATAAGTCTTGTAACTATTGTTTAAAATACAAAATTTTATACAAAGAGATAGTAGCAAGGTACTGTAAGGCAAATCACAACAAAGACATGCAACAATGGGCCCCGACATACAGTGGGTCACTAATGATAATGACTGACTGAATGACTGACTGCATCAGCGGGAACAAGAGCCCTTGTGAGGAAGTTGTGTCTGCACTAATCATATCACTGGTTTGGTGATGAAAGCAGATTGTAGGGCACAGATGGATGGGGGGGGGGGGGGGTCACAGACCAACTGTAGGGCCCTATGGCCCTGACTAGAGCTGAGTTTATACCCAACTAACTGAGAAGTGAAGTCAACAGGGGCTGACAGGTTGTTATCGATAATACGGTTTTAACAACCATCTCACTTGCCCTGTAGGGAGTCTACAGTAAAACCTGCTAAGTGGGGAGGCTTCATTTTAACGGGACTTGTGCAAGATTCACCTATTGTCTTGTAGTACAGCAAGCTATAAAGGCACTGAGCAGGGTTGCTAGTAAAAGCCGAATTAGGAATGCTATATCATACAAGTGAAATGTAGCTGTGTGAAAACCCAAAGATTAGAATATTTTCAATAAGTTACAATTAAATTGTAGAAAATTCAAAGTGACATTTTCACAGCCAGTATGAAAGCATCCATAGAAAAAACATCAAGTCGATTTCTATGTATAGCATAGGACTTTCACAAATCCCCACAAAGCCAACTTAAAAAAAGAACAGTAAAACGCTGCATTCAAACTATTAATAATACACATAACCTGATGTTATTAAGCTGTTCCATTAGCCTTATAATGTTGCATGTTTGATAAGCTCAACTATTAACCAAAGCCCAACTCCTTTCTGTCACCACTACCCACTATTCTACTGCATGTGGTGTTCATGATATTCAGTCCCAAATAATATTATTATTAATTATGGCTGCCCCCATGACTGAAGCCATTCAAAATGTTAAGTGTCTAAAAGCCATGGTGCAGAAGGCCACATTGATCAGAATCCTCACTTTTTGACCTAGCTACAAAGTCACTTGTTTCACCCTTTCCCTGCACCTACAGTCTTTCAGTTAGTTCATATCGGAATGAGAACAATATAGCTTTGTTGTTCTGTCCTCACCATATTTTGTGCTGCCTGCTCAATATTGTATAAACAGGTAAAAGTATAAACAGTTTCCCTTTTGTAAATGCAGCCTGGAATATAATGGATATTTTAATAAGCCTCTGTTGATCTTTTTATTCTTTAAATTCATAAGTAGGCCTACGGTTTTAATAAGTTACAGCTCCAAACTACTTTTTATTCATTTTTTTGTTTGTTTTATTTGTTTAATCTGGAAAAATATGATTGCTACTGTTAAAAAGGTTGCCAATCCCCGATTTAGGTGGATTATCCATTAAGTAATCTGTGCATCTGTGAAGCACCAGTTTCCTTGTCCAATTGACAAGCAACCAGATTCACTATGATCCAGATCCATTTGATGAGCTCAGTGTTGTCGAATAAATTTCTCCCAGTAAGTAGAATAGATTAGATAGAGTAAGGGGCGGTCAGGTGGCGTAGCGGAGATTGCGCGCGTCACCAATGCAAGAGGCTGCGGTCTCGACTCCCGGAGTCAGCATTGCCTTGGCGCTATACTAACCAGTTTGGCTGGGTTAGGGAAGTCACGGGTGGGAATCTGGCGTTGTGGACAGGTCAGGTCTGGGCGCTTGCTCAGCGGAGGCAGGACTTGATGAAGGCAGCGTGACCTCCCACGCGTTACACTTCACCAATGAGTCCTCGCTGCCAGGTGAAAAAAGAGTCACTGGCTGTCGCCGCGCGTGTCGGAGGAAGCGTGCGGATGACTTCAGGATTCCCTTGTACCGACCAGTAGGAGAACATGCGCACAACAAACAGGTAGGGGAGGGGGGGAATTGGCACAACGACTAAATTGGGACGGGGAGAAAACAGAAAAATCTGAGAAAGAGAGGATAAAAAAAGGGGGGGGTCCACACAGAAAAACAAAAAACATAACATGAGATACTATGACAATCACAATTCACTTATGTGAATTATGATTGAACTATGTTGCAGGGGGATGTCCCATCTCCGGTGCCTCTTTCGTTCCGTCCAGCTCTGAAATAAATAGAAGATAATGTATAAATAATCAGACTATATAAAAAAATAAAGGCTTCTAAACTCTATAGGTGACACAGAGCACCCAGGGGAATGTTAAGTATGGGTATATTTTGAGATTCTGAACGGAGAACACCACTATAGAATCAAACTAAAACAAACAAGCTGTGGGTCCACAAAGATCAGCTCCAGAACTTATAATAATAACTTTATTTTTATACAATGGCATGCAAATTTCTTGATTCTGATTGGCTGGCTAAAACAGTCAAGTTAGACGTTTGTTATTTAACACACTCCACATAACCCCAGATCCCTCCCACAACCGAATTACTTTTTTTTTCTGTCTGAATGAATCCGCCATAGATGGACAAATGGAAGTATGAATAGCTTTTGAACGAATCCTCCAAAAAAGATAGTCAACTGGAATATGTTAGTTCGTTACACATATGTTGGATTATGTCATTGGTTTGTCATGATTCATTGTGGAAAAAAAAAGAAATCGATTATTTTCTTGTCAGACCATTGGATTTGATTGATGCTAATTTGATGCAAATTTTATTAACATATTGCAGAATGGGTACAATACAGTACGGCCAGAGAAAGACCAGAGAAAGACTTTCATCTCGTTTACATCAGGGTCCCCCATTTTCAATTCATCATAACATATGACATAGATAGACAGTACTGCTACATCTATACATTTATGACATACCAGATTTACAAATACAGTACAGTTTGTAGGGATGGGAATTGATAAGATTTTATCGATACGATTCCATTATCGATTCTGCTTATCTATAAGATTCTTTATCGATTCCCTTATCGATCCCTGATAAAAAATAAATAGGAAATCTAGTTTGAGTAGTTTTCAATCACTGCACTTAGAAACAGTGAAACAGCGGGAGGATTTTGGGAGCATATGACAATGCAATTTCGAGCCCTTACACTTTGTCAGCCACGCGTTGTCGTTAGTTCATGCCGACCGTTGAGTGCCCGCCAACGCTATATAGTGTTTGTTTGTCGTATTTTTTTTATTGGCGATTTGAATTCATATTTCATCAATCGAGCCTCAGGTTAGTGTTGCAGACTCTCTGAGCTCAATTGGGAAGATACCGCCCCCCATCGTCTCTCCCTGTGTAACTGCACCCCATTACTTTAGGGGGGGGGGGGGGGGGGGGCAGTTTCCTCATTTAACTTTTCCGTCAAGCCAACTGAAGAATCCATTGTGATCGCCGGCCCGGAAAACGCGTGGATTATGTATTTACAGTACCCAACGCTGAATCAATAAACGCGATCGATATTTGGAATGGCGATCAGGAATTGGAATAATCTCTTTGGATAACATCTGATCTGAGGTAAGTAATTTATTTTACCAGTCTTAGGATAATCAGAGCTATTTTCACAGAGATATCAGCGTTTGCCCTATGCGTGTGTGTGGCTGTGCGAGCGATCAGGAAATGAGAGAAACGATATTTCAGCCCGCTTCTATAGCGTGCATAAGTACACATATACTATCGATAATCTAGCGTTTATTTGAAAACGATTCATAAATAGGCCGAAAAATGACAACGTTTGTGTATGCCAGAATATTCCAGTTAGTAAATGCCGTTTATCACGCAATCTTTATATTTTCCTTGAAAACGAGGGCTTTTCAAAATGCTATAAAACGGAAATGAAGCGATTAAAAAAACAATCAGTTTCGACAATGTTGACTGCAAACAAACAAGTCAACGACGGGCAGATTAGACACATAGCCATAATTTAAGACAGATTATGCGTTCACAACGCTATCATTGAAGTGGGTGGTGGTATTTAACAGGGGTAAGGCAAACACAAGTGTTTAGTCCCTTGTTTGAGCCGAATCTGGGTTTAACATGGTTTGTGGAGCTCCCTCTGGTGTCTACTAGTGGATCTACTATTGGATCTACTTTCTCTGTGGATGGTTGTGAATAAATCTCCATTATGCTTCAATTACTGTGTGTTTATTGTATAGCAATAAGGTTGGTGAATTGGGCCATTTTATAAAAGCATTACATCACTTCTGAAGTCGTGTGTTACTCATTAGATCATGCCTAGGGTGGTCTAACGACCCTCCGCTGCGCGTCGGGCCTAACAACCACCCCTAGGTGTGATCTAATGAGTATAACACACTCCTGCGCATGATGTAATGCTTAAGTATAGCACCTTTCATACAAGAATTGCAGCTCAAAATGCTTCACAGCAGCAAAAAGACGGGCACAAAATGAGCACATAAAGTGCAGACATGTAAAATCAGTTTCACATTAGGATCTAGCATCCCAATAGGCCACTTTGTTTATAGTTTGATTCTATGGCATAAAATGACATACAAGCATAAAAAAGATAGCAGCAAGGTAATGCAAATCAGTTTTTCATATTAGGATCCATTAGGCCTCCGTTTGATCAGTTTTAAAATAGGCAGTAATAAAAAGAATAGTAAAAAGTGCAGTAAAATGATGCAGTGTGCAATAGAATAAAAATAGCCCTCATTTACAATAATCTGGTTACTTTACAGAACAGCTCAACTTCGAGTTTCTTTACAAAGGTCCGTTCTAACATCACAAGTTTTACTTCTCTGATCTCTGGTTTTGGGAGAGAGAGAGTAGCTCATATAGTGACTGAATGTTCTGGCATTCTGAGTTCTTCATTCGAGTGGTAAAAGGTGCATTTATATAACAGCTTTTATCCAAAGCGCTTTACAATTTGTTATGCACATTCACACCAACGGCGGAGGCGACCATGCAAGGTGCCGACCTGCACATCGGGAGCAATTAGGGGTTAACTCATTTGACTGCCACGCCGTTTTCCCATCTTTACTCCCTGGAACCAGCGTTAGACCATTTTCACGATGTTTGCGGACACATCGTATATTCTATATTATAGCTATGGAGATAATAGTATGGCTAATTTGACAGGCACTATTTATAGTCTAACATGGACAAACCAGTTCATTTCTACATACTTTCCTTTGTGCGCTATTCCACTCTAAACATCGGCCCGTTTAAAAATAATCCAGCCTCGTTTTCTAGATAGTGAGATATGACGTGTTATATGCATATGCGCAAATCGCTCGGGTTGCTCGCCTGAAACTCAAAATCATCAAGGGGGGGGGGGGGTTTACAAAGCTGCAATCGTTTCCAAAAGCATGTTTTAGGTTCGGTAAAATAGACCCTACCTTAGTCAGAAAGTACTCCAAAATGAATAATCCCAGCAGTTCCATCGAGATCGCTATTAGTCGTGTGCATTGGGCCTGGCTATAATACGGGAAACAATAGGTTTCAGGCGAGCAGATTGGCAACAGATAGCTGTGTGCTGATTCACTTTCAGGGGGAGGGGATTCCTGCCGCCGGAGGTACCTCAGTACTGAAAGACAACTGAGAGACCCAGTTCAGAAGGCCACCTGTCGGGATTCGATCGCTATTGCAATTATAATGTAGGCAGTAGTGCCAGGGAGACACAGGCAGGTCCACGTGAGTGTTTAGAATGGGAACATAGAAAAAAGGATCCAAAAACGAGAAAGTTAAGCGAGAAAGTTAAGAGTCTTGCTCAAGGACACTTCAACACGCTGCCAGGGAGGAGCGGGAATCAAAATGGGAACCTTCCGATTACCAGACGAGCGTTCTACCTCCTGCATGACAGTGTTCCCCTTCGAGTCGAACTTCCTGGTGAAATGGTGCAAACAAAATAAATCTAAAATAAAATAGAAATGTCTACTAGAATCATGTCTCATATCTCTACAAATGAGGTGTGCTATCCTGGTTTTTGGAAACGTAATTTTCACTCATCAACACTCAGTGAGCCTGGCCAGGCCCCCTCACATGGCAGGAGTCTTGAATCAACACAACCATCATAAGAATACTGTGCAGTGCCAACATACTGGGAGATGCTACTTTTAGTTCTTCCGTCTTAGTAATACATCTCTATCAAATGCAAGGCTGGAAATGGGACATAAATTTGCAATGTGGCTTCCTCACCCCCCCCCCCCCCCCCAACCCCAAAAAGGTAAACAATTCATTCAAAATGACAAATTACCTTCCCTCAGTCTCTTGACTAATTCCATCAGTCTCACACAGTTGGCACATCCTGAAAAACATTAACAGTGAGTTATGGTATACTAGTGGTGAGCACGAAGGACACAAGTTATGGTATTTTTCCCTTTATACAGGTACAGGTAAAAATCTCATTCAGACAGTCTCATTTACAAGAGTGACCTGATCCACCAAACAAACATACCAAATACATAAAACAAGTTCCAGACAAAGTCCAAGAGGCTAGAATCTAGATAAATTAAATTAAATTAAGAGCAAGAACAAGAACAGGCGCCCCATGGATGCCCTTTCAATATTGCGTATAAGAAGCTTAAAATCTCCAATGGGAATTAGGTTCGGGAGCCTCAGTTCCTTCTGTAATAAGTTCCACATAGATGGGACAGAATAGGAAAAGGCTGTTTTTCTTTTTTTTTTTGAGTTCTGTGTGGGCAAATGGTAGAGAGTTAAAAGATCCTGTGACCACAGGCCAAAGCGACTGAACTCTTGATACAAGGACTAACTCTAGACAACATGCTGTCATTCTCTAGTTGACTGAGCTCTTGATACAAGGACTAAAGGTAAATATGACTGAGCTCTTGATAAAACTAACGGGTTCCAATAAGCTCCGACTCACCATGGCTCCGAGGTGACTTTAGGCTCCGAGGTGACTTTAGGCCTCTAGCCCTTGCTGGGTCAGCCGAAGGTCCCAGGGCTTCAGCACTAGCAGGTGGTCTGCTTGTGGTCTGGCCAAGCGATGGCATCGCCATTGACCTTGCTGTAGGTGAAGGAAAATGGGTTTTGAAATAGTATTTGCTGTATTTTGTGACTGTAAAAGGTTAGTTTACATTGGAAATATTTGTAAACACTGAAGTGAAATAGACATTCATAGCATTATAGTATCTATACGGTTATTATCTAATAAGTATTACTACACAAACCAACCAACAAAGTATACAAGGAAAATGTCCAAGTGTCATAAATGTAACATTATGCAGAGGTACATTGACAATAAGCTCCAACTCACCGACCACGACAGACTTTAGGCCTCTAGCGCCCCTCGCTGGCTCAACACATGGCAGGGCTTCAGCGCTAGCAGCAGGTGGTACCAGATCATCTAAAAACACAGGGAGATGGAAGACTCAGAGGAGTAAAGCGTCGAGAGATGGATGGAGACTCAGGAGTAAAGCACAGACAAATGAGCGGCACGGTGGTGTAGTGGTTAACACTACAACACGACGGGATGGGTTAGGCGCAGAGACTCTATAGCATCGGCAACTGAGAAAAAGACAATGCATGCGTGTGTATCCCGTGTGCCGCTCAAATGGCATGTCCAGTTTGTTGCATGCCGATTAAAGACCCCCTAAAGAGGTCCTGCATTATTATTATAATGGAGACCGAGAAGAGTAAAGTGTTGAGATCAGTGCATGTGAGCGGATCGGAGCGCGAGCGGCGCGGGGCGCGGAGCGGCCGGTTTTGACGTGAGCGAGGAGTGGGTTTTAAAATGAGTCGGCGCGACGTCCGGAGCGAGAGTTCTCCTCCGCTCCAATCCACTCCAGGCCGCTCACAGTGGTTTAACACTGATGTAATATATACATGCAGTACAATGCCAAAGCAACAGATGGCGATGTACAAACATGAAGGCCATTTTCAACCAATGAGAAGGGTGAACCTGTGATAGGCTGTTCGTTCAGGCTTTGTCACTGTAGAGACGCCCACACTCACTCTAGTTAGAAAAAGTATATTGACGCCATTGTTGTTGACGTTAGCTTACATGCTAACGTTAATGGCAGCGACCATAGCATTGTGGCTCGGCTAGCCTATCATCGCTTAATAGAGATAGTGAATGGATAAACAACGTTATTTAACATTGCAGAATGGCTACAATTACAATGCGGCTCAATACAAACAATTGTTAAGGGGCCCAGGGGGTGTAGACTGTTGTAGTTTGAGCTCATTTACACCATGCTCCAAAAAAAGAAGAAAAAAAACTGCCGAGCGATCTGGCGCGGGGAGCGGGGAGCGCTCGATTCAAGGTGAGCGGGGAGCGAGCGGAGAGCGACTTGGGGGCGGGGTCAACATGAGTGATTAGCGGAGCGGACCAAGCTTTAAAGAGCGAAGAGCGGATTTCTCGGCCGCGCCGATCCGCTCACGTGGTCTGGTTGAGATGGATGGAGACTCAGGAGTAAAGCACAGAGAGATGGATGGAGACTCAGAGAGGGGTAAAGAAGAGTTCTCCTTCACCTGAATTAGAAATAACACAACATAATTTCCCCCACAAAAAAACATTCACAGTATTTACCCAACTTCTTCTTCTTCTTCTTGGCTCCCATCAAAGCTTCATTGCTGGTCATGATGAGAGTCCTCTTGGTCTGGCCAAGCGAAGTGTGTGCTGTTGGTGAAAAAGTAACTGCGTTAGATTTAAACACGTGTTGCTTTACCAGGGAGACCAGTGATTTCAGGGAACGATGAACCTATATCTAAATATGTAGATTTTTTTTATTAAACCACTACTTCCAACGCTTCCAGCTTATTTACAGGACACTACAGATGTTCAATAAAATCAAAGAGCAAGGTAATATTGGACCAGGCACTTACTTGGTGACAATGTATGTAGAAGCCCTTTACACCAGTATTGCCCATGACCAAGGCATGACAGCCATGAGAAATTTTTTAGATACTCGCACTGACTCGCAGGACCCCCCTACAGATTTTTTGGTTGAACCAACTAAATTTACTTTACTTAACAGTGTTTTTATTTCAGGACTAAATGTATCAACTTTATTTCAGGACAAAATGTATCGACAAGTAAAAGGCTGTGCTATGGGTGCATGTTTTAGCCCTTCATATGCAGGCTTGTTTATGGGAAAATGGGAGGAGGACTATGTGTTCAACACTCAAAACGTATTTAAAGATAAGATCATCTGGTGGGCCAGATATATAGATGACATCATTATGTGGTGGAAAGGCACTATTGATGAATTGAAAGCATTTCATAGTTATTTGAACAACACTAACCCAAATATAAAACGGTCTCTAGATTTTAGTCCTGATAAGATCCATTTTCTGGACTTAGAAATCACTAAAGATTTGAATGGTGACCTACATACGTCATTGTACAGGAAGTTAACGCATAAAAATACTATTTTACATGCAGAGAGCTTCCATCCCTCTACTTTGATCAACAATGTTCCCTACGGCCAATTTAAAAGAGTACGTAGAATCTGTGACAGTGAAGCTGATTTTAGAGAAAAGAGCGGAGAAATGTATGATCGCTTCAGAGAACGTGGCTATACACATAACACTCTTAAAACAGCTATATCTGAAGCCGCTACTGTAGAACGCAACTCTTAAAAAGAAAGACACTAAAAGAGAAAACCGATAGTGTTTTTCTCTACCACTTATAGTACTAAGGCCCTTGCTGTTCGCAATATAATTAAAAAGAATTGGAGCCTGATCCAATGTGATGAGGCTCTGTCTAACATATTCCCTAACCCACCCCTCTGTACATTTAGGAGAGCCCCCAATCTCGGAGATAAATTAGTACGAAGCCATCTACCGGCAGATGTTACCAAAGCCTCCTATAGGAACGTATAGATGTAGTCACTGCAAACAATGCGATGTGGTGGTAAGATCAAAATGATTTACCCACCCAGTTACAAAACAGACACTTCTAACAGCTTTATTAATTGTCAAACGACACATGTTATTTATATACCGTCTTGTTCCAAATGTGACTCTTATGTTGGTCGTACGAAACGCCGCCTACTTGATCGACTGGCAGATCATAAATATGCTATCAAAACTAACATGGATTATGCAATGGCTAAACATATTCATGAAGTTCACCAAAGTACCTCTGTTTTATTTACAGCTATCGGAATTGACAGTGTTCCACTCACGTCTAGGAGGAAATAGACAAAGAATTCTTAACCAGAAAGAAAGTCGCTGGATCAATAGACTACAGGCCACCTCACTCCCAGGTTTAAATGATTCCATAGACATGGTATCATTTTTATAGGCCAGTAGAACACTATCTATTTATTGTATTTACACAGTTATTTATTGTATTTTGATAGACTACAGGCCACCTCTTTGCAGGTTTAAATGACTATGGACATGTTGTCACTTCTATAGGCTAAGTAGGTTACATTATATAGTAGTATTTTTTGTCTTGCATTACTCAATGCTCTTACATTGTTGTTTAATATTTTTTGATATTATTATTGATCTATTCTATGTTTGTTTTGACTCATTTCCTTATGTTGTTATAATATTTTGAGTGTGTGTATATATACATATAATATACAAATGTTTTATTTCTATTTAGTATTATTGTATATTCCTTCAACGTAGACATAACTTATAAGTGGATTGTCTAACTATGTCAAGTTGAGAATGTGCTTTGCCTTCATTCATTTGGGACCAGCTGTCCCCCATTGTAATTAGTCACTCCCAGAGTTCTGTTTTTTCCTTTTTTCTTTATTTAGTCACAGTATTGTTTTGTCACAGCTACAACACCCTGAAGAAGGCCATGTGTAGGCCGAAACGTCGATTTAAAAAAAAAAATCTAAATAATGTAAGCCAACAAATAAAGGCTTTTTAAAATTTGTAGAGCTGCCTTGGATCTCAACTTTTTTTCTATAAACGTGTTGCTTTATGTTGATAATGTTGGTGTGTTCCTTTAACCTGTTCCACCCGACTGCAACTTGTTCTTGTTCGCAGACGACTCAGCCCTGCTGGTCTCTGACAAGAACAAGTTACAGGTTGAAAAAACCCTCAGGTCGGAACTAGGCAAAATCTGCATATGGCTCGCTGATAACAAACTATCATTACACATGGGCAAAAACTATCATTACACATGGGCAAAACAGAGTCCATTCTCTTCGGTTTAAATAACAAACTCAGCAAGACCGACGGCTTCTCAGTTACAGTGGGTGACAATATTGTCACAAGGAAAGATGAAATTACCTACCTGGGTTTTATCCTAGAGGCTAATCTTTCCTGTGACAAAATGGCATCCAATGTAATAAAAAAAAGTCAACCAACGAACTAGATTCTTGTACCGGATCTCCTCTCTGGTAAACAATAATACCCTGAAGACTCTGGCAGGAGCACTCATTCAAGGGCACTACTACTATGCTTGCACCTCATGGTACCAAAGCACCTCAAAGGCACTAAAAAACAAAATTACAAACATCTCAAAACAAACTGGTCAGACTACTGCTTGACCTTACTCCTAGAACCCACCTCACCCCTGCCCACTTTGACAACCTAGGATGGCTTAGAGTAGACAAGAGTACAGCAACTTGCAATGGGCCTGGTCTACAAGATACACTACTCGACCAAGGTACATGTCAAAATACTTCCCAAAGGTCAGTGAATACCATGATCACAACACCAGAGGGAGCTCCACAAATCATGTTAAACCCAGATTCGGCTCAAACAAGACACTAAACACGTTTCGCAATTATGCCACATCAATGTGGAACGCCCTACCCAAAGCTGTAAAGGAATGTGAATCACTACCCACTTTCAAAACTACTCTCAAAGAACACCTAAGGGAGACTGCAATTCGAAACTGGCCCCTGTAAATGTCCTAACCCAACCCCCTCCAATGTACAGTAAATGACCAAGTATGGTTGTCAATATTCCAATGTACAGTTTTGCTTGTACAGTTGTATAGTGTTCCCCACCCACCCCTCCTCCAATAGGTTAAAAGTGCCATTAGATAGTTTTAACTTCTCGATTTGCTGAAGTCTATTACAAGACTGCGACCATTTTGGAAAATTTGAATCATGGGAATTGTAGTTTTTTTTGGGGCCATTTTGTCGAGGGGATGCATAGCTGTGGATCAGTGTTGGAATTATTCCGAACTACACTTCCTGTCAGATACTGTGGGGGTTCAAAGTTCAGCGTTCTGAATGAATTATTTCAATAACTGTTATTATTCGGGATAATAAGCCACAAAAGGTAACGTTTGACAAATATTGAAACACAGTTAGTTTCTCCTCCCTATTGTTAGCATGTAGCAACAATTAGATCTGAAATTAGTTTCAAAATGGTTGCACTGTGGTGAAAATAAAAAGGTACAGTAAATTACAGTAGATATCATTATCCGTTCTTATGCACACCTGGTGATACTAAATCCAAATTGAACTCGGGCATTTGAAAGATAATGTATATATATTAGGTGGGCATAGATGTATTATATTTTTTTATCTAGATTCATCTATCTGCAATCCTGGAGTTAATCTAGATTAAAATGGCTCATTTGAAGTCTGCCGAAGGCATTCAAAATATGTGTGTTCTACCTAGGGATGGGTATCGGTAGGATTTTATCGATACTACTAGGTAGATACAGCGGGTGGCACAGAAGAAGACATCAGAGTGCGAATCAGAAAAGCAAGAATGGCATACAACCTACTTGGTCGAGTATGGAGGTCTCGCGAAATAAAAAACACAAAGCTGAGGATCTTTAACTCCAATGTTAAATCAGTCCTCCTGTATGGCTAGGAGACCTGGAAGACAACCGTAGGGCTGAAGCAGAAAGTACAGTCCTTCATAAATTCCTGCCTCCGCCGCATTCTAAGAGTGAGATGGCCAAATGTCATTACAAATCTGGACCTGTGGGAGCGCACAAAACAACTACCCCCGCCAGAAGAAATAAAGAAGAGAAAGTGGATGTGGATAGGCCATACTGTACCCTGAGAAAGGAAGACACAAACATCACCCGTTAAGCCCTACGATGGAACCCACCTGGAAAGGCCTGCCGTGTTTCGAGGCGGCAGGCCTCGAAACACCTGGCGCCGTTCTTGGGAAGGGGAAATGAAAGAGGCTGGACTGGGAGGCCAAAAACCGCGCAACATGGAAAGAAATAGTCAGTGGCCTATGCTCCGCAGGGAGTGCAAAGGCTTAAGTCAAGTAAGTCATTACTTAGATACTGCTTAACGGTTCGGTACTTTATCGACATTCCTTTATTATTTATAACTTTATAAATAAATTCTCTTCAGCAACAGCAGCAACAATGTTTTAAATGTGTCTGAATTATAGACTTTTTATAATAAACAACAAATTTAAGATAAAAAAAAAAAGATACACTGAATGATTAGTTGTTACCTAAAGCCCTTGGACTCTACTGTAGAGAAGGGGCGCAGGCGTCGTCCCCCCCCCTACCCCTGTCATCCTTCCTAGCTGCTAGGGTGAAGGGACTTGGCTTGGCTGGGACCGGTGGAGGGAGAGGGAGGAGGCGTGGGCTGTCATCAGGAGGCGTGGGCTGTCATCTTTCAAATATATTTGTAGCTAAACAATTATATTTTATTTATTAGCCTATTCATAATAATTCGTTATTAGCCTAGCTAACTCCGTATTATCTTGGCCTACCTGCAGTGGACGTGCATGGAGATGGAACACTGCGAGCAAAGCAGTTGAAAACGGCACATTTCTGCAGTAATGTTCCGTTTTGACAACAGATGTTTTGACAAATTGCTTGTATTGCCACCCATACTTGCAAATGTTTTATTGCACTTGTGGCAACGTGCGTTGTCGGCATCGACTTTCGTAAAGTGTACCCAGACTTTCGCTTTGTTCTCTCCGCCATGATAATAATAATAATGAGCGCAGAGCTCGGTCTGTGTCCTCAGCGCTTCAACACTGCGCCACAGATAGGCCCCGCCCTGAAGTACCCGTATGTGTATGTTGTGAGTGAGCGGCTTCTCGTGCAGACAGAGAGGAGAGGAGACCCAAGTTTGAGAAATAGATTAACGGCGTTAATTGTATTATCACACGATAACAGTCCGGCGTTAACGGCTCAGCTCTAATATATATATAAATGTGCGAATTGGCTATAATAAGGTAATTTATAAGCATCATATTCTATAATAATATTTCAAATAGCATTGGTCCGGATGAGAGAATTCAGTACTGTATCTACAGAACCTTCTGTTTAATCATCTTCCCTTTATTAATTTCCTTAAGATTTTGTGTACACATGATCTCAAGAAGGTACTGAACCAGTGGCAGTTTTTTAAGTTTAGTCAGTATTATCATGGTGTTATTCACTGTAAAGAAAAATCATAATTCATATTCTCCTTCGTTTCATCACAATTTAAGCAAGCCTAGTAATAGACACAATATTTCTGACACTGAATACATTCCCTGAGGTCCATAGATTTACCTAGATACCAAGAATATGCAAATGGCCCTTGTAGAAGTAGAGCAATATTCCATTTACCTAGGTATATATTTTAAGCGAAAATATTCCACGGGTGGAACAGGTTAACCTCTTAAGTCCGACGGGTCCGGTACCGGACCCAAAATGACATCACATCATAAATCAATCTCTCCAGACTGTATGACATAATGTTGCGTTATTTCTTTTCAAATCTAGGCAAGCGTAAAGACCCTAATCCTGTCAAAACAGCAGTCAGTGTATATTTTCAACAATATGTTTGTTTACCAATAGGCTAAAGTGTTAGTGAGATTTTAGTTTATGGAATGTCTTCATAATTTAGCGAATATCCGCCATTTTTAACACTTTGATTGCCTAAGGCTAAATTCATGATATACCATCCCTTGCCAGCTCTATTTGTCTATGGAGAAGTTCCCCTTCTTTGCAGGGCTATAACTTTTTAAATTCTATTGCTAAATTGCCATTATTAGGGCCCATTCAAGGTCCTATATGTATTGTTCATTGTGTAGCAACGTTAAACTTTTTCATTCACATATTCATAGTAAAATATAGTCTACTCTAAAGTATAAGTATGTTTTCATCTCTTTCTGCAGCTTTCTCCAGAACGTGATTTATAGCCCCAAATGCATTATATTGATGATTAAATACAGTTTGGTAGGAATCTGTGCGAGATCAAACATTTCAATTGGACGTACTTCTACAAATTTCTACGTATCATCTGATGATGACCGGATGGGCGGGGGATCGTTTATAATTCCGTGGGCAGCGTTATATCATTCATCTAGTGTGGGTGATATGATCATCAGAGCAGTTTATATCGAACACGTTCAAAAATAACGCTGAATCTTAACGTATCTTCCTCACGCCGTTGGACGATGAGCGTGGAACTGAAATATTCCTATTATGGGATGTAGAAATACGCAATCTATTTCCAGGTTGTATAATAGTATATACGTCCAAATCATGTTGTTTATCGAGTTATTGGCAACGGATCGCTATGTATTGTGTCGAGATCGAGTGCCGGGACCTATAGAGTGCCCGGAAGTAATATGGACGATCAGCACTTCATCCACATGACTTCCTGTTTGGCGCTTCTGCCGATCGGCCACCAGATGGCGCTCTTGAACCGCTAGAGGGTTGAGAGGAGGCCAGCACTGTGTCTCAGGGCTGCGGAGGAAAAATATGATTCCGTCACAGATTTTTGAAATATCTGCAACTTGAGCATGGCGGGGAAGGACACCTAAACACGTTTTCGGCACTTAAAGTGTTATTTTGCGTCGCAACTTCGTTTGTAGTCATGAGGAGAGGGCATCCAGAGCTCTCAATGAATGTTGAAATTCTGAAAAACTACATTACCTAGCCCAGCCATTCTCAACCTGTGGTACGCGTACCACCGGTGGTACTTGGGCCCCCTGCTGGTGGTACTCAGAGGGATCCCTGGAATCTCAATGTTTTTCAAAAATGAAATAAAACCAACTTTAAAATCAATAAAACATGTTGTACAGCAGGGGTGTCCAAAGTCCAGCCCGAGGACGAATTTTATACAGCCCGTGGCTTCATTCCTAAATTGTATTATGAACGCCGCGAGCACCGTCAAACAAGAATGAATTATTCATAAAAGTTAAAGTTGCAATTTCTTTCTTCGCCTCAGGGTGGCAGCACCTTCCCTAGCTAATTGCGGTCTCCACATGACCCCCATATTATGTCCGGAATGCTGGCAAGGAATGGTGCGCTCCAACCGTATACTGCACGCGTAATACTGGAATACAACTCCATTCATTCAGCGAGGCCATGTATCCTGCAATATAGCCATGGCGAATGCACCTAAAAAAAGAAAAGTTGATGAAGAGGGCTGCCGCTTCCAGGAGCGGTAGAAATTTGAATATTTTTTCACTAAATACAGAAGCAAGTGTGTGTGCCTAATTTGCAAACGGAACGTTGCCGTTCAAAGGAAAACCGCACCAAAGCAAGCTATGAAGTGGCGATGTTAACACGTTATTAAGTTATTTTTTATTCATTTTTCATCAATCTAGCCTCACGTTACCACTGGGACTCTGAGCTCGAACAGGGAAAATACCGCCCCCTATCGTCTCCCGGATGGTAATGCACCCTTTGGATTGGACTGAATGAAAACGCATGGGGAAAAGAAATCCGGAATCCACATTTGACTTGTCAGGCATGTAATCCGAGCCTTTTTTTGTGTATTCCAATAAAGGGCGATTCCTGCAGAATAACTTTTTTCTTTTTTTAAAACTAGCGTTTTTCAAAATGGTATAAAACGGAAATGTACAGATGAAAAACAATCCGTTTCGACAATGTTGATTGCAAGCAAGTCATTGATAAACGACGGGCGTATTAGACACATAGCCATAATTTAAGATATAGTTGCGTTCGCAAATGTGCTCGCCCTCTTATTGAATAGAGCGCTGGCACTCAAGCGCTAAATCGTGCGCCCCCTGCTGGCACTCAAAGTGTTAATTGCAAAACAGTGCAAACCTTTTACAGAAGGCGAGTTTATTAAAGACTGATGAAGGCAGTGGATAGCATTTGCCCTGAAAAGAAGCAAGCGTTTGCTAATACGCGCCTTGCTCGAAACACCGTGGCCAGGAGAGTTGAAGAATTATCAGTGGACATTAACACTTTGAGTGCCAGCCACGGCATAATTCGTTATTTCATGCCAATCGTTGAGTGCCTTTTTTATTAGCAATTTCCATTCATATTTCATTAATCTAGCCTCACGTTACCACTGGCACTCTGAGCTCGAATTGGGAAAATACCGCCCCCTATTGTTTCTCCGGATGGTACTGCACCCCATTGGATTAGACTGAATGAAATGGATGGGGGGAAAAAAAGAGTCCGGATTCCACATTTTACTCGTCAGGCATGTAATACGAGCCGATCCCATTCATTGCCCACCACCAGAACAGCGTGGAATATATATGTTTCCAGTACCCAGCGTTGGATCAATAAACACGATCCATATTTGGAATGGCGATCAGGAATTGGAATAATCTTTTTGGAGAACATCTGATCTGAGGTAAGGAATCTATGTTACCAGTTTTGGGTTAATCAGAGTTGTTTTTCACAGAATTCACAACGTGTGTGTGACGTGTGGAGTTAGGCGCTGAGCGCGGCACGAATAAATGATTTTTCTGCCCACTTTTGTATCGTGCAACATAAGAACACAAATACTCTCGATGATCTAGCGTTTATTTGAAAACGATTAATCAGCCGGAAAATGACAACGCGTTTTGTGTATTTCTCTGAAATTACTAGAACTCCCCGAAACTATACTCTTATTCAAAACGGTATAAAACGGAAATGTACTGATGAAAAAACAATCAGTTTCGTACATGTTGACTGCAAGCAAGTCATTGATAAGCGATAGTGTATTAGACACAGCCATAATTTAAGATATAGTTTATGCGTTCGCAAATGTGCTCGTCCTCCCATTGATTAACGTGGTGGCATCCAACAAAGACAGAAAATAAACTTCATTCATTGAATTAATAAACTGTATGCCTCACTGTCACTGTGTGGAAGAGACTGGGATCATTCTTTTGTGCAAGGCAACATCAGGCTCGACTTAAAACATTACTTTCCTAACTTAGTGAAACTAAATGTAACAAATTAACTCAATGGTTATTTCTTATTTTATTTATTATAAAAAAAAAATTAAATTCAAAATCTTTTTACCGATATCGCTATTTTACTGATATCGGCGGCCGATACCGATACCAATATCGGAGCATCCCTAGCTTCAATCCTTCTTTGCTCTCAGAGAAAGCATTTCGGGATCAAATGATAGAATAGAAATACTTTATTCATCCCGAGGGAAATTTGGCACTACAAATCGCTCATAGTAACCAGTAAACATTTAGGTAGACAAAAAGATCTCGACTCATTGGTTAGACTAGGCGTTTTTGTTTTCGTTTAGTTGCTGAATGAATACGTTTGCTGTCCCAGTTAAATAGAAATGCCGTTTGGCAGGAAAACGCGTTGCCCTAGCAGGAACGCTGAAACAGTGTTTTCGTTTTGGATACTCGCCAAAACTCACCGACAACGTGTCGTGTAATCTGCGCAGAGCCGTTGTTGCTCAACGCCCATGCGCAGTAGATACCGACATCTGCGTGCCCTCACCAACGTCCGGTTACGACAGCTGTCCCAAATAGCTGCAGCTACCATGTGTTGTCAAGTTATTGTTATAAGGACCCCAGTCAAAGCTACAACAGTCTGCATTCCCTTAACAATTGTTTGTATTGAGCCATAATGTATTGTACCCATTCTGCAATTTGTTAAATAAAGTTTACATCCATTCATTCTGCTAGCATTAAGGATTGCATGAGCAGCTGGCTAACATGAGCTAACGTTAGCTACCAGACCCTGTTAGCTCAGAGCTCCTCTTTCAATCTTAACAAGCATTAAACAAAATGGCCCAGTCATCTATTCACCTTTGTTTAATGCATGAGGCGTTGTCTAATGTTATCTAGCTACTGATAGCTCATGATATCATCAGTTTGGTGATGGCTGGCTAACGTGAGCTAACGTTAGCTGCTAGCCACAATGCTATAGTTATAATGGCATATTCCTATCGCGTTAGCATGTAAGCTAACAAAATTGGCACCGATGAGACTAAACTCCGCTCTTGGTGTTCAATTGTGTTGATGTTAGTTTTGTTTCATCAACAAATGAGGCAGAACACAGTGAATGTATCAGTTTTGTTTATTGCACTTGTATAGCACTTTGATGAAAAATAAATGCTTCATTGGCTAAAATGGCTCACGGAGGCATTTAAAGATGGTGGCTTGTTGATATTTTTTTGCAGGAAAGTGTATTGGCACAAGTTCTGATGGTTGAAAATTGCCTTCATGTTCGCCACCTACTGCCACCTACTGCTTTGGCATTGTACTACATCACTGTGCTCAGGTTGCAAAACGAATGTCTAACTCGGCTGCCACTACGTCGCGCCCTGGAAAGCGAAACTCATCTTGAAAACGAAACGAAAACAGCCTAGGTGTAACTCAAGCCCAGTTTATGGAAATGAATGATACCGGTGATGTCTCTGATGATACATTGTGGGAGTCTGTTAAGGTGGTATTGAGAGGGCACATTATATCTTATGAAGCCTCTGAAAAGAGAGAAAGACATAAGCGCTTGGCTGAAATTGAAACACAGCTTCCCTCGTTGGAGCAGGTTTACAGACTCACAATCCCAAACAGACCTAAATAATATTTGCAAATTGAAGTTATGAATACAACTCTATTCTGGGCAAGCAAGTTAGCACCCTCCTCCTTAAACTCAGACCTAAGCACTTGTTACAACAAGCCTCTTCCGTGTTTTGGTACAGTTATGTGCTCCGCGCCCTTTTCAAGTGGTCCCAGGGACAGAACAGTCATCCGCTCCCGGGGACGGAACACAGTGTTCTCACTAGGGCTGGGCGATATGGCTTCTAAATGATATCATGATATGTTTTGGCTATGTTACGATACACATCACGATATTTTGAAATGTCCTCTAAAGCCCTTAAAAATGCTTGATTGAACCCTTTGAAGCATACAGTCATGGCAACATGACGATTAAAATAGTCCCTGCAACATATGTCTGCATTAAACCATGAAGATGCTTTAAAAAAAATTATTAAACGTTTCTAAAAGAGTAGTCTACTGACTAGGCCAAGAGAATTATCAAGGACTCCAGCCACCCAAACAACTGCCTCTTTGAACTGCTGCGGTCAGGCAAGCGATACCGGAGTCTCATGGCACGCACAGAAAGACTCAGAAGAAGCTTCTATCCCCAGGCCATCAGGTTGCTCAACGAGCAATAACACCATGCAACAACCATCAAATGCACTCACAACACACACATCCATAAGCACACTCACTTTAAAGAAACAACACACTGCAGTACCCACTCTCCACACTTTAGAACACACTTTATATTTATTGGTAAAGGATTTGCACTACAACCCATACCTCAGTACACCTTACTGTAAATTGTACCTCATCCAATTTCTGCTTTGCACTATATAGTATATTGTATGGTAACTCAGTTACTTCTATTCTGCATCGAACATTGTACATATCTGTATATACTGAACACTGTCACCTATTTTTACATGCTATACTATTTTATTTCACACTTATCTTTTGTCTAGCACAGTCTCTGGAGCGTAACAGAAAGAAGCATTTTGTATAAAAGTATTCTGTACTTCTGTATGACAACTATTAAAGAAACTTGAAACTTGAACGTGACAGTAATACAGAAAGAAATGTATTAACATCCAAGACAATTTATATAAAAACTCTGGGTGCCTAAGACTTGTGCACAGTACTGTTTTCTATCCACATTAGCCAAAAATACACGCACACTAACTACTGGAGAAAATAATAATCATGTAACCGAGGAATGGTCCGCCTATACTTTTAATATATAGTAATATAAAATCACGGGAGACTTGATAGCTTAGACTTATGATTTTTACCATCAGCAATGTTATAACATACTACTGTACTGGTAAACGAAACACTGTAAAGGTGTGTGTGCATCATCATCATATATATACACTTTTTTTTAATTGCATGAAACATTATGAAGTATTCCCTTATGCCGCTTTTCCACGGTACCTACTCGGCTCGGTAGTACCCCCTATAGATTAGATCAGGGGTAGGCAACCCTAGACACGCGTGCCTGCATAGGCACGCGGGGGCATTTGCATAGGCACAGGGGGCAGCATCAAAAAAAAAAAAAAAAAACGTAAATTATTTTTTTTAAATATTATAGTGAAATATTTTGCACTGTTGTCGCATTTATCTTGTTGAAATCCTCCCACAGGTTCTTTTTACTACCACATATTTAATTGAGACCCTTTATTTGTTTATTATTTCAATTTAGCTGGAAATTGCTACATCATTCAGTAACATTTGCAGAGCCTTATAACAAAAACATTATTATGGTCACCATTGTGACCAGTGGGATTAATCAACAAATTTGATTATTTATTTGTCTATTTCATTGAACATTGCACATGTTAAAAGCAATTTTTTTTACTCAAAATGTGAGTATTACCAAGTCAACTTGTGTTCTTAAAACAATGACAATAAACATAGTTTTATTAGGTTGAAATAATGTGGTTGTGTACTTATTTTTCTGTTTATGGATTGAAAACTGAAAACCTTAATGCACAGAAACTGAACTCAATATTTTTAAGTTCTGGTAACTTATTATTATATATTTTTTTACAGTGTAGTCTTGCGATCAATCAAAACTTATTTACACGATATACCTCACATTCACCCTCCATTCACATCCTGGTGTTCTCCATTAGGCCTGTAGGTGGAGCTATGACAGCACACGTACAGTACACACACCAATGGTGTGTGATGTGTCCAAAAATGAATGGGCAAATGTGAGTGAAATGGTCGCACTGTATGCAGCCGTTTGTCTGCATTGCATCCCCCCCCCCCCCCCCCCCCAACTCAGATTTAGGGTTGATACAACCATCATAATAATATTGTTAATAATAACAATAACAATAATGATGTAATAATGTAAAAAATGTCATTAAAAAGATCTGATTATGAGAAAAGAAAATTACGATGCATGGAATATTGTTGAGGCACACTAGTTACAACTATATTTCAAACAGGCACTCCATGTCAAAAAGGTTGCTGACCCATGGATTAGATAGATATAAAGACTGTACCCCCCCCCCCCCCCCCCCCCCCGTCAGTGTAGCTGGGGCGCCGTGACGTCATCTTCAACGTGACACACGGAGGATTTCGACGCTAGCTATCAAGCTACTGTATGAATCCAGTGCCTTATTAGCTCAATTACGCTAGCTGCAATGCTAACCGTTAGAATGCGAGGCTACTACCAGTTCATCCACCTCGGCGCCTCCATATTCCATTGAAGTTTCTGAATAAAACATGTAGGGCTAACGTTTAAACTCGCGAAGCTCTCTCCACTTCTCACTCTCGTATCCCCGGCTGTCTCCTCAAAACAAACATGTGGCGCCGCCTCTCAGTGTCTGGGTGTGTGTGCGCGTGCATGCGTGTACGTTGGGGCGAGTGTGCATTTATTTTCTTTGAGAGGCAGAGACGGAGAGAGTAAAGGCAAGCGCTGCGCCAAAGTAAGTCATCTCAACCGCGGCATCTTATAAACTGATGTGAGGGATTGTGAGAAACATCACAATGTCCGCTATACGTTTAAAAAGTGTAACGTTTATGAACTGTACCCGATATTTATTTAATAGTCATATCGCCCACCCCTAGTTCTCACTACACTACTTTTTGGGCAATCGTGCTCGGAAACAAACAGCCCCGGATGCCTAGTGTGAAAGCACCCTAAAAGTACAGTCACTCTAAGGACTATAATGTTTTTTTTTTATAACTTAATTTCTTTCCAGCTCAAGGCTGGATGCCCCTCTAGCTCATGGAATGAACTCCAACAGATTGTCCCCCCCTGTTGCAGAGTTTAAAACCTTGATCTCTAACCATTGGCAATCAAGTTGTACGTGTTTTAATTAGTTTTTAGATCCTTGATCTTTGCCTCATCTTGTCGTCTTATAGTTATGATTTTATATGCTTTTGTTTATTTATGCATGTACACTCAACATGCATTTAGAGTTTAAATAAAGTTTTGAAATGAAAGCCTGGGCACGTCTATTCGAAAGGCAACCGGTTCATGCGTTTTGCTAATCTGATTGGCCACTGACGTTTCTGGTCATGTGACATGTGCGCCCAATCGCGTGATGCGCCCATTTCCACCTCGACCAGCAGCAAACTACCTAACGCCTAGTTTATCACTGGTTAAGCTTAGGAGACTCTTTCGACGTTGGTTAAGGTTAGAGTTTGGAATCAGGGCTGGCGTTCTATCGCCATGCTCTAAGACAAACTCTAACCTTAACCAACTTCGAAAGAGTGCCTAAGCTTAACCGGCGAAAGAACTTGCCGTCACACGATTGGTGCGACCAGCAGTGGCCAATCAGAGCGCAAAACGCGAACGCGGAAGCATGAACCGGTTGCCTTTCGAATAGACGCAGCCTGGGCCAGTGTCTTCATACCTGTAGAGGCTGCTGCACTGCCTCTAGTGGCGGGAGGTCTGAGAGTCATTATGGATCTCCGAATGTCTGATGGAATGCCACTGGCCAGAGGTTTTCTTGTGACAGCAGGCAGCTTTAATCCTACAGTGGGAATACAGGGAAAGACCAGGAGTATGGAGTCAGTTTGTCTCGCGTTCTCCCTCTCTCCCTCACACGATTTGGGACAGACAGGATCCTACCTGGAATTGAAGTGGTGCTGGTGGTCGGTGCTGCCGGGGCCATTGAAGTGGTGCTGGTGGTCGGTGCTGCCGGGGCCTTTCAAAGACAGAAGCCAAAATCCTCAATTTTTTGCAAATCAATGCAGTTGAATAGTCACCTTAGGATCGATGCAATGCGATGCATTGTTACACCCTATACAATATACAAAACTAAAATGTACAAAAATGAGGTAGAGGGGTAGTGCAAATCTGAGACATGCTCCTTAACCTCTTAATTGGCACCGACTCTGCCCCGGGACGTTTTGAGGACGATTTGCCCACCGGCGACCTCTAGCGGCTCGGTGTGCATATTTTTATATACAATATATAGCTAATTAAATCCCCATTTGTTGCCTGTCGATTGCCGTTCCAGGCGACAAAACCCGTTCAGCGGTTCTCGAGTTACATGCCAATATGTGAGGCGTGCGCCAAAGTCTTTAGCAGACTTAAAAAAAAAAATCAAATACCACTCCCGATGCTCTAACTCAAGTCAATTATTTGGCGATCTCGAAAGTTATTTGACAGGGTGGTAATCAATGAGTGTGGCTTTCCAATGATACCCCACGTGGGGATGAGCGAATCAGGGATCTAGGTGAGTCACGAGTGAAAACAGGAAGTAAAACATTTGCCGAATAGGGCTGTCTTAAATACTTCGAAGCTTTGTTCGATGGCACAAGCTTCGAACATAAAAAAAATCGAAGTTAAAAAAATATATATATATATATTTTTTTGCCTCCAAAATCTTGCGCCTCCATTCCAATGAAACGAAAGTAAGCAGCGCCTTCCCGCCTCCATTCCAATGAAACAAAAGTAAGCAGCGCCTCGACTCCACCTCTCTACAACAAGCACATGGAGATTATCTGTGTTGAAAACAACAAGGACATGTGCAGCAGACAGACAAAAAAGCGAAGCAATGCCGTTTGTTATTTAAGACGGACAGATTTGTGTTCATTGTGCTGCTTTTTTAAAGTGTCCCGACCCATATAAAAATATGTCTTAATAAAACGTGCTTAATTAAGTCGAATTCTGCCTTTGTCTCCATCAACTACATATAAATATTTATATAATTGTTTGCTTGATAGATAGATGAAGGTTGCAACATAATTATGTAATGCCACTTTTGGGGGCACCAGTTAACACATTGTGCGCCATAAACGGCGTAAGTCGTTATTACCCACCATGCGTTGAAAGCCAACAACGCCGTAAATAGTTTTTGGGATCAATATTTCATTTTTTCGCCATGGCATTCATAATAGACCTATCTCAAACCCTGCCCCTTTTCTTGATCCTCCAATCACAGCTGTCGCTTACCTCGGACTTCCTCGTACAAACTTTGGTCCATTCATCCAGCCTCCCTCCGGACTGCAGCGGCACCCTGTCTGAGATTGCAACGCATCAATACCGCCACCTGGTGGATGGTCAGGAGAGTTACACTCACGCCAAACCGGAAGTGGCGATTGGTGCATCGAGGAAATCCCTCCGGCAGTCATATCTTGTTACGTGGGTCCAGACAAACACTCTAGTGCATTTGGATCGCTTTCGAAACGCAATAATCGATATGATTTCGGCGTTTATTGCGCCATACAAACCGGAAATGGATCTAGGAGATCGACGTCAAATAATTGGGATCTTTTTCCTCCAGTCTCATCGGCGAACGGTAAGAGGACACTAACGTTATTTTCAGCCCGATTGTCCATTTCTTTGTTTACAATCAGTCTGATCAATATATCAACTAGGGCTGACCTTCAAAGCTTTTTTTGGCAATCGAAGCTTCGGGGCAGAGCTTCGATTTTTTTTTTATTTTTTTTTATATCTTATGTTGTGGGACTTGTACAGCAGTAAATTTGTTGTTTTTAAATGTGCTCTATAAATAAATTGGTTAGATTACTTAATTAAGTAGCCCCTTTCGTGACTGTGACGCAGCCAACAAGGTTTCACTCGGCTGCGCTGCCTGGGTGCAGTGGGGCTGCTCTCACAGCCAACGACATGACATTACATAATTATGTTGCAACCTTCGTCTATCAAGCAAACAATTATATAAATATTTATATGTAGTTGATAGACAAAGGCAGAATTCGACTTAATTAAGCGCGTTTTATTAAGATATATTTTTATATGGGTTGGGACACTTTAAAAAAGCAGCACAATGAACACAAATCTGTCCGACAGTCTTAAATAACAAACGGCATTGCTTCGCTTCTTCATCGACATGTCTGCTGCACATGTCCTTGTTGTTTTCAACAGATAATCTCCACGTGCTTGTTGTAGAGAGGTGGAGTCGAGGCGCCGCTTACTTTCGTTTCATTGGAATGGAGGCGCAAGATTTGAGAAAAAAAATTAATAAAAAGATTTAAATATATATATATTTTTAAACTTTGATTTTTTTATGTTCGAAGCTTGTGCCATCGAACGAAGCATCAAAGTATTTAAGACAGCCCCAATATCAACTAGGGATGTCCGATATTATCGGCCGACCAATATTATCGGCCGATATCGGCAGTAAAATGTGATATCGGAAAATATCGGTATCGGTTTAAAAAAAGAAAAAAACAATAACAATATTTGTTATATATATATCCAGTGAAATTATTAGTTACCTGAAATTATTCCGTTTTTTGGGGGGGGGAAACCCTGCATATATCGGTATCGGTTGATATCGGTATCGGAAATTAAGAGTTGGACAATATCGGAATATCGGTATCGGTAAAAAAGCCAATATCGAGCATCCCTAATATCAACCCATACTAAATAAAGCCGTTACTGACGATAAAGGAATTATAAACGACCCCCCCCCCCCCCCCCTTTACGCATGATGAAGCATAATGTATACCGATCATATACATTTGAATTTTTTAATATAGCGTGTATAGGAAAGAAACGCCAATCAATAATCTATCATATGCATCAGGGCCTATAACTAGCGTTTTTTGGAATTACAGCAGAAAATCTTAGGGTGTGTTCACATCTGAAAGTCCGGACTTTCTGGTCGACCAAATGTGAAAATGATACATTGTTTGCTTTTGGTCTGCGTTCACACTACCCTGTTTGGTGCGGATCTAATTTGTAAACAAAGGACATGCTGTCGCATCTATTGGACTATAGCACTCACGTAACGTAATCAGTTGCCGGCAGCGTAATGAGAGAGATACTATTATGAGCACGGCGCTAGTGAGTGAGTGAGTGAGTGAGAGAGAGAGACCTTCCCTTCCCTTCCTGCGTAAGCTGTCAACTACTAGACAGCTGCATAGAAGCAGCTCGAGATGCGTTGTTGTTACAGAGCTGGTCCACGCTGCTATTATGAAATTACCCAAAAAGTATGTAAGCTTTTTTTTTCTTTATCCGAGAGAATGTCCGCGAATGTCCTCATGCAGGAGAAAGTTGGGGGGTGCGCGCGGCGCAAGTCTATAGAGAGAGAGGAAGAGAGAGACTGCGTCTAGAGAGGAGAGAGAGAGGGAGGAAGAGAGAGACTGTCCACGTGCGGCGCCAGTCTAGAGAGGAGTACGCTACTTTGCTTCCTGGATTAGGTACTATAGTTCGATTGAAACGAACCGAGTCCCAACTTTTCAAGAGGACCATGGTTCGGTTGTTTGGTCCTCATTATAGTTCGGTTTGCGTTCACACCTGTACAAACCAAACGGACTATCGATCTAAAGGGACCATGGTCCACTTAAAGTGGACCAAACAGAGTAGGTGTGAACGCGCCCTTAAAAACATACTTGTATTCTCGACGGTATTAACACAACAATGTATGAATGAAGAAATATAACGTTCCCACATCCGGAACGATAGATAATCGATGTTGAATGGGCCATAGTAATGCAGATATAGCTATAATATTTAAAAAGTTATAGCCCTGCAAAGAAGGTAAACATCTCCATAAGCTTACAGCGGTGGCAGACTGGGTATAATGTTGGGCACAATGCCCGGCGCCCAATGTGTTAAGAGGTTAAAATGGAGAATTCATAAACAAAGGAGAATAGTAATCAAGAGGGAACAGTTGAATTTGCTATGTGTCATCAAGTTTGTTAGGTCTTGTAACAAGAGTTATTATGTAACAAGTTATTTCCAAATGTATTTAAAATATAATAAAAATCAATCATTCAATCATTAAATCGGGATGTCTGTCTAGCATGTTACGCTGTGACTAGGGATGGGTACCGAATTCGGTACTTTTGAGGTACCGAACCGAAACACGTCGGTACTACAGAGTATCGATTCAAGTGAGATACCGGAGAGACGAAAAAAAAAAAATAAAAAATATGTCTCATGTCAACGTTCACACGCACAATATATGCTTACCTAGGATTTGACTTGATTCAACAACAAAGCAGTCGGAGCAATGGCAAGCCGAAAACTGTCGAAATTGTAGTTATTTGAAGTTTGGATTTTTTTTTCACGACTGAGGTAGGTAAATTAAATTTCTTGAGACTAAAGTACCGAAAAAAGGTACCGTTGGGTACCGGTATCGATTCACAGGTACCGGTTCAAATGTGAAAGGTACCCATCCCTAGCTGTGACCTCACTTTAACCGATCATACATTTCTGTTCCTCTGAACCAACAGTAGTTAATGACTTGCCAATATAAAGTTAATATAAAACTAGAACAATAATAAAGTATACTTCCTGTGAAGCAGTAGTATTACTCACCTCGTCTTGGGCCTTCCTCCTAGTCACAGGGAGACCAGAACGTGCTGGTAGAGTAGATGCCTGCTTGCATTTCATTAGCTGGGAAGAAGCTTTAGGAGGCAACAAGGATCTAGCACCTATTTTGTTTGCCAGAGGGGGGACTTGTGTGACCGACACGGCAGGGGAATCACCATACAGCCTTTGCTGCACCTCGGTGGTCCTTCCCGTTTGGCGTTCGGCTTTCAAGTTGCGAGTTTTAGAGTCCGGCATGGGTGTGGATGCAAACAAAGGGCCGGACTTCAACTCTATTGAGGAATCAGAATTGTTTCCCAAATCCATGCTTCGGTGACATAAGGAGCCGGAGTTAGCATTCACCCTGGGCAGGCTTGAGGATGTAGGGAGTAACCCTGTGCCTGGGATACTAGACATTGGAAAAGAATGAATGTCTGAAGCCTTGTTCTGGGGGGCATCATTTGCACTGTCAAAAGTCTGGTGGTCAACGGCTAGAGGACTAGCTTCAGCCAAAGTGGTTGTGCCGTTCAGCTTTTGAAGAGGATGGAGGTCAAACGTGTCATTCTTGGGCGAAACCCATGGAGCGCCAGCCCCTGCAGCCGAGCAAAGCTGGCTCAAAGGAGGGCAACTGTCAGAATTGTCGGTCTGAGAGCTATTATTGTAAACATCAGCCTCGACTTCTGTGGTTGTATTACAGAGACGTGATGGAGGGAGAGCAGAGGTGTTGTTCTGACAACCATTAGTGGCAACATCAGCCTTGGTCTCTGTGGTCGTGTTGTTGGATGGAGGAAGAACTACGGTGCTGCTCTCAGAACTACACGCTTGAACGTCAGCCTCGATTTCTGTGGTCATGTTGTTGAGATTGGATGAAGGAAGATTAAAGGTGTTCTTCTGACACCCATTCGTGTCAACACCAGCCTCTGTGGTCATGTTGTTGGATGGAGGAAGCTCAAAGGTGTCATTCTTGGGCGAAACCCATGGAGCGCCAGCCCCTGCAGCCGAGCAAAGCTGGCTCAAAGGAGGGCAACTGTCAGAATTGTCGGTCTGAGAGCTATTATTGTAAACATCAGCCTCGACTTCTGTGGTTGTATTACAGAGACGTGATGGAGGGAGAGCAGAGGTGTTGTTCTGACAACCATTAGTGGCAACATCAGCCTTGGTCTCTGTGGTCGTGTTGTTGGATGGAGGAAGAACTACGGTGCTGCTCTCAGAACTGCACGCTTGAACGTCAGCCTCGATTTCTGTGGTCATGTTGTTGAGAGTGGATGAAGGAAGATTAAAGGTGTTCTTCTGACACCCATTCGTGTCAACACCAGCCTCTGTGGTCATGTTGTTGGATGGAGGAAGCTCAAAGGTGTCATTCTTGGGCGAAACCCATGGAGCGCCAGCCCCTGCAGCCCAGCAAAGCTGGTTCAAAGCAGGGCAACTGTCAGAATTGTCGGTCTGAGAGCAATTATTGTCAACATCAGCCTCGACTTCTGTGGTTGTATTACTGAGACGTGATGGAGGACTTGGAGTAAAGGTGTTGTTCTGACAACCATTAGTGGCAACATCAGCCTTGGTCTCTGTGATCGTGTTGTCGAGATTGGATGAAGGAAGATTAAAGGTGTTCTTCTGACACCCATTCGTGTCAACACCAGCCTCTGTGGTCATGTTGTTGGATGGAGGAAGCTCAAAGGTGTCATTCTTGGGCAAAACCCATGGAGCGCCAGCCCCTGCAGCCGAGCAAAGCTGGCTCAAAGGAGAATTGTCGGTCTGAGAGCAATTATTGTCAACATCAGCCTCGACTTCTGTGGTTGTATTACAGAGACGTGATCGAGGGAGAGCAAAGGTGTTGTTCTGACAACCATTAGTGGCAACATCAGCCTTGGTCTCTGTGGTCATGTTGTTGGATGGAGGAAGAACTAAGGTGCTGCTCTCAGAACTACAAGCTTGAACGTCAGCCTCGATTTCTGTGGTCATGTTGTTGAGATTGGATGAAGGAAGATTAAAGGTGTTCTTCTGACACCCATTAGTGTCAACACCAGCCTCTGTGGTCGTGTTGTTGGATGGAGGAAGCTCAAAGGGGTAATGGGGTCCCTCCCAATTGGGCGTGCTCAATTGGGAGGGACTTTGAATGTCGAAGGTACTACCCAGGGGGCTATCTGCACAGAGACTGGCTACAGGCATCTCTCTGGTTGCTGCAAAAGTAGAGTCCATTTCAGAGTCTGTTTTTAAATCCCCGTCCTCTGGCTTACTGGCCATCTCCCTCGTGGACACAGGAGCCTGGGGCGGGATGCAAGGGGAGCCTAGTATGACGCTAGTTAAAGAGTCGTTGACATAACTACAGTTCGGAAAGCTCTCGTTTGTCAACACAAACTCAGGCGAATCTGGGGAGCTCGCGTCATGGAAGGGGGTCATGGTGGGGCAGAACCTCGGATACATCTTTAAGTTACAAGGGTTAATTTGAAAACATGGGGTGAGGCTGAGATAGTGACGGTTGCCACTGTATAGAATTGGCGTGGAGCAGGGGTTGTCGTCGTGAACAGGATAGGCAGGTCTGCTCTCCCTGCTGGGAGTCCCCACGTCCAGCTGTGAGCAGGAGCCTTGGAACCCAGCTCCTTCCTGCAAGGTGGCTTTGTACCTCGAAGAGCCCGTCGCAGCACTGACACCGGGGGGTGGGATGTTTTCAATGCCCTCGTCCTCCACACGCGCATTGGAATTACATCCATCAGTTCCCTGACTGGCCATGTTGGTCCCCGGCTGCGAGAGGAGATTTTCAGGAGGCAAGTTCACTTGGACTTTCTGATGACAATCAACAGCATCAACAGTTCTTCTGTGACCTGCAATATAGATTACATTATTATTTACAAAAGACAAGAGAAACAACCTCACCTTCAGGGCGGCTGTACGTTAACTTTTTTTGCACATAGCACTGGTGCTACAGAGGTTGATAGTTTTGTTTATTTTTGCCTCACTGATTAAATGCTATTTATATTTATGTCTTTCTACTATTACCCTGCCCATACCTGTACCTCCCCTCCCCCATGCTGCTATGACACCCAAATTTCTCCAAGGGATGAATAAAGGATTCTTATCCTATGACATATCTATCCTAAGGAATCTGCCCACATCATTTCAATACTACCCAATGCAGTGTGTCTTGTCCTTCATGGTCGGAAAAAAACAAGTCACATTAGAGAGCAGTGTTTCCCCTAGCCCCTTCGGTGACTGCGATGTGCAAGCCAGGGGCTTTTGAATCCGCAGTCACTCGCAGCTTCATAGCTCGCAGGCTAATTTGGACGACCAAGCACTGCTTATAAGCTCGGGGTGGGTCCGAAATATATCAGATATGAATTTCAAAAGGTACCCAACGTACAATTAGGGGTTCACAGTCACACACAGCCGCGCCGGGGTCTGAAAGCTCGGAGTTGCTAATAAACATTTTTTTTTTTTTTTTATTATAAAACGAGTGGTACTACTCACAGAGCGAGCCGTGTATTTCCGTATTTTGGCTGCCTGGTGCGCCTGCGCATCATGCACCCAACGCCGGAAATAATGCCGTGTTGACTAGTTTATAAAAATGATTTATGTTTATTAGGAACTCCGAGCTTTCAGACCCCTAATTGTACGCTGGGCACCTTTGAAATTCATATGATATATTTCGGACCCACCCCGAGTTTATAAGTAGGGCTGCACGATTTTGGGAAATAATTGAATTGCGATTTTTCTGACAGATTGCGATTGCGATTACATTTGCGATTATAATAAAAAATATATATAAGCAGCCCCACAGAGGTTTATTGTAAAATGCGGCTTGCATCTGGCCTACGCGGTGGGTCTTTTCGGGACACCGAGTCTGACATTTTTTATTTTTACCTGGGAATCGATACCGGTACCCAACGGTACCTTTTTTTCCTGTACTTTACTCTCCCTCTCTGAAGTCTAAACTTCACAACACACAATCTAAAACCCCTTACCTCCCTCTCCCAAAACCGATCTTGTATCTCAATGGGACTTCCTGGTTAAACAAATAAAGTAAAAAAAAAAAAAAAAAAAAGGGAATTGAGATTTGATAATCTCATCATTCCAAATCGTGATTTCGATTAAAAATCGATTAATCGTGCAGCCCTACTTATAAGCAGTGCTTGGTGGTCCAAATTAGCCTGCAAGCTATGGAGCTGCGAGTGACTGTGGATTCAAAAGCCCCTGGCTTGCACATCGCAGTCACGGAAGGGGCTATGTTTCCCCATGAAAAAAAATATTCAACAGCAGTGCTGTGCTGCACGCACTCTGCCGGAATCCATATTTGTGCATGCGCACGTGCCGCCGGAATCCATATTAGCGCACGCTGCTGGAGAAATAACTAAAAACTACCTTAGAATTGTTCGAGATAGGTTATTCATGTTCATGGAGTCATGCGTGTGTGAATTTGCTAGGATGTTTTTGGTGTGTCCGCTGACACTAGAAGTGCTCTGGAGGCCCAGGTAGTTGCATATTTGTACACTGCAAAAAAAGAAAGTGAAAATATCTTGTATTTGGTACAATAAGTCCAATATTGAGCAGAATTATCTTGAATTATCTTATTCCACAGATCATTTTGCTTATTTTTTTCTTGATTTGTCAACTTAATCTTGTTTTCTTAAAACAAGATTAAATTGACCAAAATCAGAAAAAGCTAAATTATCTGCCAGTGGGATAAGATAACTCATTATTACATGGCGTTTTAACATTCGCCAAAATGCTTGATTGTGATTAGTCAATAGCGCTCGGTTGCCCCCGACAGCAGTGAATTATTTCTCGATAACTGACCGCTGCCATGGGCAACGCGCAATAATGACCGCTGATACGGGTAACACAGCGCTATTGACCAATCACAATCAAGCATTTTGGTCGCAGACAGTCACGAAAGCTAAACTCAGCATATGCACAGCTGCACTCATCAGGTAATCAGACCACACACCTGCCGGCTGCCGGCGATGACAGAGGAGCCATAGAACAACTGCGTCTGCATTTGATCTCGTCTCGTCGATGGTGTAAAATGAATTAGGTATATTGTTAGTAAGTTAGCCATGTAATAAGCGGGATAATGTATAGCTATACTCCGTCATTGTCTCAAAATAATTGACCTTCACTGCGTTTAGAACACCTAGTCTGCGCTCTAAACTCTGTCGGTCAATTATTTTGCGACAATGACCTCGTAGCTATACATTATCCCTTACATATATAATAGACTTATTGTACCAAATACAAGATATGTTCACAGGATAAGATACTTTTGTGATTTGTGTTGATTGATTGAAAATTGTATTAACAGATTGCAGAATGGGTACAGTACAGTACAGCTCAATACATACAATTGTTAAGGGGATGCAGACCAGAGAAAGACTTTCGTCTTGTTTACATCAGGGTCCCCCATTTTCAATTCATCATAACATATATGACATACATGACATACAGATAGACAGTACTGCTACATCTATACGCTACATCTATACATTTATGACATATCAGATTTGCAAATACAGTACTGTTTGTGATACAAAAGTGTCCAGAAAAAGAGTGTATATACATTTGGCGTAGAAACTGTACATTGGAGGAGGTTGGGTGGGTGGGGTGGGGTTGGGTGGGTGGGTGAGGGCTGTACATTGGAGGTGGGGGGGGTGGGTAGGGGACACACATTTTACACTGTACATTGGAATACTGACAAAGCCTTACTTGGTCATTTACTGTACAACTAGGTTAGGACATTTTTAGGGGCCAGTTTCGAATTGCAGTCTCACGTAGGTGTTTTGAGAGTGGTTTTGAAAGTGGGTAGTGATTCACATTCCTTTACAGCTTTAGGTAGGGCGTTCCACATTGATGTGGCATAATTGCGAAACGTGTTTAGTCCCTTGTTTGAGCCGAATCTGGGTTTTACATGATTTGTGGAGCTCCCTCTGGTGTTGTGATCGTGGTATTCACTGACCTTTGGGAAGTATTTTGACATGTACATGGGTACCTTGGTCGCGTAGTGTATCTTGTAGACCAGGCCCATTGCAAGTTGCTGTACTCTGTCGTCTACTCTAAGCCATCCTAGGTTGTCAAAGTGGGCAGGGGTGAGGTGGGTTCTAGGAGTCAGGTCAAGCAGTAGTCTGACTAGCTTGTTTTGAGATGTTTGTAATTTGTTTTTTAGTGCCTTTGAGGTGCTTTGGTACCATGAGGTGCAAGCATAGTCGTAGTACCCTTGAATGAGTGCTCCTGCTAGAGTCTTCAGGGTATTCTTGTTTACCAGAGAGGAGATGCAGTACAAGAATCGCGTTCGTTGGTTGACTTTTTTTTATTACATTGGATGCCATTTTGTCACAGGAAAGATTAGCCTCTAGGATGGAACCCAGGTAGGTAATTTCATCTTTCCTTGTGATAATATTGTCACCCACTGTAACCGAGAAGCCGTCGGTCTTGCTGAGTTTGTTATTTGAACCGAAGAGAATGGACTCCGTTTTGCCCATGTGTAATGCAGGCCTGTACACTGCGATGATATGATCGCGAATTGCCCCTTTAATTGGCCGTTGCGATTGGTAAATATTATCTGGGGGCGGGCTTGCGAGTAGTGCTTTCAAGCCTTGCATTCGCATTTCACTCCTAAATTATCCAAGGCGTGTGATGACGCCACTCACGCGAGCTGTCAGTGCGAAAATGTCGTGGTGCTATGAAAGAATCTGTCGGCAATGAATGAACTTACTGCGATCACCGATAGCCTGAGTGAAAAAAAAGATTTGCGCGGAGTGAATCTGGGTCACGCTATATACTTGGAACTTGTAGTCTATCGTGCGATTAAAGACCATGTCCCTATCTGCGTAGTCTATACATCCAACACCAAATCCCATCATTCCTAGCGAAACGAACCTGAATGTGGCCGCTTCCTTTAAATAATAATATGGCTCTTGCTCCGCAAGAACAACGGAGTGGATAATGGATATCAGTCAATTTTATGACAACCACGTCCGATGTGGAGAGATGATAAGATGATGATTGACGTGATGATGTGATGATTGATTGACGGGGACACGGAAACTTCTAACGTTCAGGATCAGCCATGCATTACGTGAGTACCCCACTATTAGGACGTGAAATACTGTCTACTTAAATTGACACCGCGGATCAATAAAGTATCAATATCAACCTATCTATCTAATAATGAGACGATATGCAAATAATATAATACTAATAATTGTCGGTTCCCCGTATATGAAATGAAATGACTGCTGGTAAAATCACTGTTTATTTCTCGTTTTGCATAGTATTACATTCCACTTCTATAAAAAATCAAAGTCCTACCGTAAGAGCCTCATACGGGTCAATTAAACCTTTTTTATTAGTCTTTCCTTCGAGCTAAGTTGGACTGAACATTTCACTGTCAAAAGCGCAAATGTAAATAAGGTTGCGTTGCAACAGTTTTCAAAATAAAGGTCATATATACAAATACCTCTCAATTCTTATAAAAAAAAAGTCCCGGATATACATAAACATTAATTGGCATAGATCTCTATAAACGGCCCAACACATTGATCACTTTAGGCACACACTGAAACCAGTAACATCACAAATATGAAGCAGGTAATTACCCATACAAATAATAAACCTTTCATGAGGTTATTTACAATAATAATAATTCATTTGATTTCTAAAGCACTTTTCATTGTGAAACAAATGTATGCAGAGTTTCTTCTCCTCCTGATTAATGGTGTGTGTGTGTTGTGATGATCTCATTCAAGGAGCACTACACAAGCGCACACACACAGTTTGTTGTTTTTGTTCTATTAGTGATTTACACACTCAGTTTGTTCATTATAAAAGATACAAACCTGAAAACAAACGCACTTAAATGTTAAATAAAAGGACCACAGTAATGAGGCAGGAGGAACATATTTTTTTTAATAATGGTAAAATTGTTATTAAAAAATTTGCCCCTAAAAAATATTTTTTGCCCCTAAATTTCTCATTTAGGGGCAAGTGTGCCCCTAGTGAAAAAGCTTAGCGTACAGCCCTGTAATGATAGTTTGTTGTCGGCGAGCCATATGCAGATTGCCTAGTTCCGAGCTGAGGGCTTTTTCAACCTGTAACTTGTTCTTGTCAGAGACCAGCAGGGCTGAGTCGTCCGCAAACAGGAACAAGTCGCAGTCACAAGCTGATGACATGTCATTTGCATAAATTAGGAATAGTAGCGGTCCTAGTATGCTTCCTTGTGGAACACCACAGCTCACTGTGAGGGGGGGGATAGGGTACCGTTTACCTCCACCATCTGTTCCCTCCCCTCCAGGTAGGATTGTATCCAGCTCACTGATAAACTAGTGTGAGTGGAGAGAGAGGAGAGAGAGAGTGGAGAGAGAGAGTGAGAGAGTGAGAGTGAGAGAGGAGAGAGAGGAGAGTGGAGAGAGAGTGGAGAGAGTGGAGAGAGAGTGGAGAGAGTGGAGAGAGAGTGGAGAGAGAGAGTGGAGAGAGAGAGTGGAGAGAGAGGAGAGTGGAGAGGAGAGTGGAGAGAGAGGAGAGTGGAGAGAGAGAGTGGAGAGAGAGAGTGGAGAGAGAGGAGAGAGAGAGTGGAGAGAGGAGAGTGGAGAGAGGAGTGGAGAGGAGAGTGGAGAGAGAGGAGAGTGGAGAGAGAGAGTGGAGAGAGTGGAGAGAGAGGAGAGTGGAGAGTGGAGAGAGGAGAGTGGAGAGAGGAGAGTGGAGAGACGGTCGACCATTGGACCCTTCGTAGTTTACATTACACATAGAAACTGCGTGACTCGCGAGAGAAGTTGTCACACAGCTGTCAAACGCAGCAGGGCCGAAGAGCTAGTCTGGTCCGCTCTGCTCGGTCCATTATGATGAAGTTGACAGGGCCACTACGCAAAGCCATGACTCGCACACCGGGCTCCTAAATGATTTGTCCAGTTCGCACATATCTGTGGTGACGTCATTGCTACTTTAGAGCTGAACAAACTTTCTATACCGTTTATACCGTCCACCCCTACCGGACACAAACACAACCCTTGCGTTTTCATGTAACTGAGGGAGAAAGGGCCAGAACTGTACACAGCATGGTCGTGTAGGGAACATGGTTAGTCTAATCTATACAAATATATATATATATATATATATATATATATATATATATATATATATATATATATAGCTTCTTATTCAGTGTGCCTATATCTATATGAATGACATTGTAGTCTTGTTTTGTAAGCTTGTCGGTGTAGCAGCCTCAGTGTCTCAAGTCACGACGAGTTGAAATAAAGGTTTGGAATTAAATTAACTCAGTATTGACAACAGTCTCTACGCAACGTCGCAACCCCTATTGTCGTGCTAAACAGAACGTCCTGTATTTCTTGAACCCATTCCTTACAGCTACCGAGCTCGAAATGTTCCTTCCACAGCCAGCTGAGCTCGTCCTTCTGAAATGCAAACAGTTTGACTTTTTCCGTCTCCATTGTTAGTTAGCCTCCACCCTCCACGAACGGTAGAACAACTTACCCGTTAAAACACCGACATTTGACGCAGTCCAGCGACGTGTCGGTTTTCTCACTGTATTGTACGATTAAAATAGCTAAAACGAACTATGAAGTGTCGACGACACGCAGTTCCGCGCTGTGAGTTTTAAAAGTGAGTGTGACCCGTAGTGTTCGTTGATTGGCCAGTATTTGAAGCCCAACTTCCTCGTATCTTCCGGCAGGAACAACAATACCTATTGGCTTAGTGCTGCCACTTACCGGTTCCCTTGGGTATTACAGCCCTCTTAAATTAGATTACATTACATGATTGATTGATTGATTGATTGAAAACTTTATTAACAGATTGCAGAATGGGTACAATACAGTACAGCTCAATACACACAATTGTTAAGGGGATGCAGACCAGAGAAAGACTTTCGTCTTGTTTACATCAGGGTCCCCCATTTTCAATTCATCAGGACATATATGACATACATGACATACAGATAGTCAGTACTGCTACATCTATACATTTATGACATACCAGATTTGCAAATACAGTACTGTTTGTGATACAGAAGGAGTCAGGAAAAGGGAGTATATACATTTGACGTAGAAACTGTACATTGGAGGAGGTTGGGTGGGGGGGGTTGGGTACACTGGGATATTGACAACCATACTGGGTAATCTACATTGGAGGTGGTTGGGGGGGGGGGGGCACACTGTATATACAAGCAAAACTGTACATTGAGGGGGGGGGGGAGACA